>NC_082400.1:7480695-7505695 GCF_031168955.1 Gadus macrocephalus
CACACACACACACACACACACACACACACACTGATAATCACAAAACGGTTGATAGGCCTATACCTAATTCAGAGAGTAAATCAGACTGAATATGAGATCGTTCAAGTCGAATTAACCACTAAGTGACACATTGCCAATAGGATATGGCACACGGCCTATTAACTAATGGATTAACAGTTAGTCATCAATAAACAGGCCACTTCTCCTACGCAGTCGCTGTAGGCTATTCCATCGTTAAAGATGCGCATGTGGTTTTAATGATGAGATACACTGGGTGGGAGTCCCGTTATAAACTCAAACACACTCACACACATGCACGCGCACACACACACACACACACACACACACACACACACACACACACACACACACACACACACACACACACACACACAGGCACGCACGCACGCGCACGCACACACTGCACACGCGCTTACCTCTACAAACGCCGTATTCATCGCCGTAGTCGTCCTCATCCTTGTAGAACTCGCAGTAGAATCCCGGTCCGCACTTCACCCCGTGCATCCCGGACACGGTGCGGTAGCAGTGCTCCCCTCGGCCCGCCGCGCACACCTGGCAACAGCCGCAGTCGTCCAGGACGGTGGCGGCGCCAGCGCGTCTGCAGCGGGGCGCGCCGCAGAGCTGCGCGTTGCAGCGCTCCGGGCAGTTTACCGCGTACTTGACGTTCACGCCCCACGACTCGACGTCCCGTAGCACGAGCGCGGAGGACAACACGGCGAAGAACAGGAAGGACATGTCCCGTCGATGAGCTCGTGGATGCAGGGCAGGAGTGCGAATGAGAGAAAAGGGGGTATACTCACCGGGATACGAGAGAGGCAGCTCTCTGGGCTAGGGGAGTAAAGAGTGACCTGAGGTTTATCCCGGTGTGTGGTGGTTATCATAAGGGGGGTATGACGGGGGAGGGGGTGTGTGTGTGTGTGTGGGGGGGGGGCTAGGTGGAGAGAGACAACTTTGTTTTGCACATACTGTTGTTGCCTTTGTCAATTTCCTCAATCCGGTGTTGTCCTATAGCCAGCCGGGACCCCTTTTTAGAGTTCCGCTGTGGAAATGAGGTTTTCACCGTCAGGTCTCAGGACGACCACCGTCCAAGAATGTGGAATGCACTGAGCTGTGATGTCATCACGCGAGGGGTTGAGGCTCAGTGTCATTGTGCATGGTTTTTGTTGTTGTTATTTAAAGTGCCTCATATTTGGGATGATGCATAGGACCTATACATAGGATAACTTCCTGAATATGACTTCCAAAAATAAACCATATGATGCAATTTCAATAGCATTGGGCTGATGTAAAAATAAGTCAAAAGGTTCACACAGCTAACAGACAATACTTTAACCGTTTGGCCTTAGGGGGTAAACAGGACATGATAGGAAAGCATTCTGACGTGTTCTCCTACATACCTCCAAATGCGCGTTAACTCTCCTAGTGATTATTCAGGTCGTACAATTTCAAAATGCATCGGTTCAATTAGAGATGAGGGAGATTGTTACAGTAATCATCATAATGTAGTCTATGGAATTAGATGGACAGGAAATACTGTGCCAAATACTCTTGCAAATGACTGGCAAAACACAAAATAAGGACCCCCCCCCCACACATTTGAAAACAGGCGAGTGGAACAAAACTAATTACAAAATGAAAAACAAATTCCACACATTTGAAAACAGGCGAGTGGAACAACATAAAACTGAAACATAAAACACAAAATCAAGTCTCCCTCAGTCGTACGAACAAGGGTGTAGGTCCAGAAATCCCTGATTGGTTAACGCTCACAGTTACCTGTGAATATCACGGACGCAGATTCTGATACTTTACAGCGAGGTACAGTAGTGATCCTAGCAGACACAAAAACAAACGTGTGTAGTTACCAGTTTACACACGTTGTCATTCATTTGTATGTGCCATTCATTCTGAGAAATGAAGGCCTTACGTTGAACAATCAGAGTGAAGAACATATCAAACCTAATCCACAAAACCCACAAAATGTGTCTTACAACACATCAGTTAATGTGGATTATAATATGCAGGGTATCAATGTTAGTAAATTAGATGGTTGAAGGTCAGTATTATTCACTGCAGTTGTGAATCTGTGTGTCATAGTTAAACCCTAATCCATAAACCCTCAGAATCAGTGTTACATGACCCATTAGTCATTGTAGATTTCATATCACCGTGGTTTCCTTGTTGGTCGATGAGCTAGTGGGTGTTGGTATTATTAATCAGAGAGGGGCCCTGTTTGGTGTCGGGGGCCGGGCCCCGTCCTGCTGGGTCAGGTGATGTTCAGCCGGGTCCTGCTGCCTCTGGTCTCGGGCCGGGGCCATCTGGATACTGAACCAGCAGCTTACCCACCAGACAGCTGGTGGTCACTCACACACACACACACACACACACACACACACACACACACACACACACACACTCACACACACACACACACACACACACACACACACACACACACACACACACACACACACACACACACACACACACACACACTCACACACACACACACACACACACACACACACACACACACACACACACACACACACACACACACACACTCACACACACACACACACACACACACACACACACACACACACACACACACACACACACACACACACACACACACACACACACACAAACACACACACACACACACATATACAGAATCGCGCACACACACACGCACGCACACGCACGCACGCGCACACACACCCACACACACCCACACATACACACACACACACACACACACACACATACACGCACACACACACACACACACCCACACAACCACACACACACACACACACACACACACACACACACACACACACACACACACACACACACACACACACACACACACACACACACACACACTCACACACAAACACACACACACACACACATATACAGAATCGCGCACACACACACGCACGCACACGCACGCACGCGCACACACACCCACACACACCCACACATACACGCACACACAAACACACACAGATACACCGATACACACACACACACACACATCCAGACACACGCAACGACACACAGATACACAAGTACAAACACTCACACACACACACGCACATACATACAAACTCACACAGCCACACACACACGCACACATACACAAACACACACACACACATGCACGCTGGGGAGCTGTGGTTATGCCTTACATGCACAGGTATCTGGAACTGTGTCTTCACTGATGTTTGATTAGTATTTTATTGCTCCTGATGATTACACATTTCATACTTTGAAATCACTGTTGATGTCACTTAAGGAAAGTTAAGCAGTCATACATTTATATATATATATATATATATATATATATATATATATACTCACATATGAAATATTGCATTGAGAGAAACAGTAACACAACAATTGACTTAATATTAGAAGGTAGCCTCTATGTTTTATTGTATAGAACAGGAGCAACAGGATCATGAAAACCAGACGATTGCTGTAAGTTGCGGACTGTAAACTGTATTTGCTATGACAATAATGCAGAAAACGAATTGGCTTATGCACAATGTTCGCTCGTATGCTGTTTGTTGGTAGGTTTCATTGTTTAACCATTTCTGTTTGAATACATGCACGCACCAGAGCCCTCCTGGGATCAGTGATCACACCGCACCTCTCTGCACGTGACCACAACAGCACCGTGCACTGTACACACACATCACTACACAGTCAACACAGTGCACCTCACACACACACCTCAGCTGGAAGAAATCTTAGTTAAGACACAAGCAGGCTACTCCCATTTTATATTCCACAAAATAAACTGTTCTCTATCGTAGTAATACGGTATTATATAAATAATTGTTGCTGGGGTGAGGACTATTTTGCTGGTGTAAAAGTTGACAAATAAAAGAAACATATGAAGTCAAAGCCAGTCCCGAAAAGGAAAACGTCTGCCCTGAGCAATGGTCCTCACAGCTATGTCTAAATAGGACGTTCTTCAATACATTAGAATGCTTGAACACCTCATAGCCATACAGATGTGTTCTCCCATGTGGGCTCTGTCCCTTGCCCGGCCTGAGTCGATGCGCTCCAGTCCCCCTGATGAAGGACGACCAGGAGCAGCAGACACCGGGACCATTACCCCCCACGGTGACTCTCATCCTGCCAGCACACGTTCTGTTTCGATTATAGAGAGGGAGTCCCTGTGGTCTCCCCCCTGTGAGCCCAGGCAATCATTTCAAGCCATTATCCGAGCCTGACTGGACTCAAAGCTAATCGATACACTATTAGCTGGTAAATGAGCCCAGTCGATGCCTGAGATCGGCTGAATAAAACCAATGCACGGGTTGGTAATCATGATCATATTAAGCACACTATTCTTTATTCTTTATTTACAATTCAAAGAATATAAGGAGATGGAGATCTGGATCTTTAGTTAGTCGATCATGTGTTAATGTAGGCTAGCATAGATTTCATGCACTATAGATGGAATGTGCTGTGGGTGAATTCAATGGATGTGCGATGTATAATGTTTTCTTCATACATTTAGTAATTTTTGTTTTAACGTAATACGTAATATATATTTGAAAAACGCCCCTGTTTACCTTATGAGCACTGACTTGACCACATGGGGCTGATTTCCAGCAGGGGAAACATATGAAACATGACCTCTGTTTATTTCTTGTTAAAGAAATGCATACAAAATCAGTCAAAATGTATCTGTTTTCTTCAGGGATCAATATCCTTTGTTAGATAGAGAAGAAGCAGGACTATATGGTGAATGAATATAATATGATCCTAAAATAGGCTTTTCAGTAACATAATAATATACTCAAGTGCAGGTGGTAATGGGTTTGAAACTGGGTCGCGCCGTCTCTAGAAAGGTACAGGTAAATACATGATAGTAGTAATTTTGTGTGCAGTTGCCAGAGTTAGCTCTCCCCCACTTAGAGGGTGAGCCTGCTATTCAGAAGGAAGAACAGCTCTCTCTGCTGGTTGGGGGCCAAAATAGCGCAAGAACAATTTGGAAATGATAGTAGGCCAAGGCTATATACAACTCCTGCAAGAGGCACAACAGTTTAATGACAAAATGTGTGTTCTAGTAGCTGACTCATGACATCAAATAAGTCATAGTATAAGAGGTGACAGGATAAAAGTGGACAGGTTTGTTTGACCTCCAGCCCAAAGGTTACCCAGTTGGATCCCCAGTGTCCACAATCTGTAGGTGTCATAGAGCAAGATCTGTAACCCCTGCCAGCTCCTTATCAAAAGCAATATAAGTCACAACGGTATTATTTATTCAGTCATAATGACAATCTCAGGATGACCTTTTCTCCAGGCCAGTAATCGTACCGTGAGTTACTTCCTGGTCGTCTCGGCTAATGTCCTGATGGCGCCGCCTGGCACATCCACTCATCTCATCCACCGTTTGCTGTAATGAAACCCTAATGATGTGATCGCATCGCTACAGCCCCAGTTACCCAATGTCAATGGCCCGCCTCTGCGGTTATGCTTTTTTTTTATTCCTGTCATTCCTGTTATTCCCATCGGCCCATTTTGGGGAGGCAATTCATAAATCCCAATACGTGGATTAGTAGGACAGGATAGGATAATATTAAAGCTGACATCAGAAGATACTCTGACTGTATTGAAGTCCCCCAGAGGGATTGAAGAATATCCTAGTTGTTGGGGAGTTTGAACCAGACAAAAGGTTTCTGGGTTTGATACCTAGTATCCGCAATCCTTGCCTTATTCCCTGAGCTACATCTAAAACATAAAAGAAAAAGGCGCTGTTCGTTGCATACAATTCTAAATCGGTCATAGAAAAATTAGAATATTTCCATAATCATTGAGCCTCTTTTTCTTTCCCCATCATGCCCCACTCCAGTCCTGTCTTCTTCACTGACTTCCACTGGGGAACAGATAGCCTCCTAAATTGGGAGCCCACAGGACACCTACTTCTTTCCAGGAAATGTTTGGACGGGGTATAAATAACATAACTCCCTCTCTGGGGGGAACACGGGATATTTTCTGAGGCAGTTTGCATCTACAAAAGGTCAAACCCTCTCCCTTCCTCTTGCCTCTAAGGATTTGCCGTTACATCTGATATCACACGGAAACCAAGATCATGAGGAGATCGTTTAAGTTGTGAAGTATATGCTTAACTTAAATCATCAAAATAAACGTTTGGTTAACATTAGTGGTTGTAGCCAAGGGTTTATAGCCAACGCGTCACGCATGACTGGTGGCTACCACTAGATGGCACTGTGGCATCGCTCAACGAGAAGAACCCAAATCTCATTAAATTATTAAAGAATCCCCCCCCAAAAAAGGTGACTTTCATATTATATAGGTTTTTCTAAACATAAATTCCTACTACTATTGTGACTAATTGGTCGTGTTTGTCAGGGGTCAGCCCATGCTGGGTTGGCATTCTGTGTCCGCTCAGAAAGAGCATGGCTCTAGTTTCTAAGGGGAGTAGGAAGAAAAAAGTAATTGAACGTTGAAGTGTTCAATTCATGAATGTCCATTTTCTTCTCATTAAATCGACCGTCTACATGTTTTAATTTGATTTGTCACTCTTTGTCATCCACACACTATGTCTGCTCTTTGTATGAACCCGGGCACGGGCGTGGACACCTGTGTTTGTCCTGTGATGACAGCTCTCTGTAAAGGACCGTAGAGCTGCTTCTCTCTAGACATCCTTGAGATTTCAACACAGTGGAGATCACGTTGGCGTGGGTTAGCTGCTGTATTCGAAATATTATATTAAATGTATTATATAATTATATATTCAATATTATATAATGATAATAATAAAATGATAATAAAGTAGGTCCCTTATCGTTTTACAAAGTTTCCATTTCCAACTTGCACTCCTACGCTGTAGGCCTATCATCCCGAGAATGGAAATGAACCGGGTATTTTATTCTTCAGTTCATACGATAATGATGTATTATATCATGATATAATAATCGATCGTGTTTGTCAGAGCGGTGTGCGGGGGATGTGCTGACGTCAGGGGGCATCAGCTGGTCATGTTACAGAGGAGTCTCACGGCCCTGGAGGGATGCAGAGGAGTTGGTGGAGTTGGACCGTGGCCGGGTGGAGCTGAGACTCCAACCATACCGGCCCCGGAGGGAAGAGGGGGGTGTCTCAACCGCGACGTTATTGAAATCACTTTGTGAGTCCCTTCTTAATCATGACATCTCACTGCTGTTCTTTGAACAAAAAATAAAATGTTTGAATAAATGAAGCTGCAATAAAAAATATGATATTTGGTATATTACAATCCCCTAAAGAACTTTACAGACTTTCAGCCCCTTTTAAACTGTTGCTCTACTCTTCTTATTGATCCCATTAATCCATTTTATATTGATTACATATCGTTTTCTCATATTTAACTTGATACAATTTAATCCTCAACAATATCACTATCACCGAACATAAACTCACCAACAAAACTAGTTTCAACCTCCTGTATTATATAATGCTCTAGGTGGAAGATAACTGCCTATGCGTAATTTTATGTATTTGTGAGAAAATTATTAGGACAAAGACCTTTAAAGGTTCTCTCTCTCTCTCTCTCTCTCTCTCTCTCTCTCTCTCTCTCTCTCTCTCTCTCTCTCCCCCCCCCCCCCCCCCCCCCCCCCCCCCCCCCCATGTCTTCCTGGTGGCCACAGGCACTCAGCTGTGGCACCACAGATGGAAAGCTGTGTACCTTTGGCAGCGACGCCTGGTCCATAATTCACCAGCCCGAGCGGAGAGAGTGTGCGTTTGTGTGTGTGCGTTCGTGTGTGCGTGCTCGGTGTGTGTTTGAATGAGAGAGTGGGCAGTGCCAGGAAGATCGTGTAGGACGGGACCAGAATGGAGCTAGACATACATTAGCTTGCATAAAATCAATCATCTTGAGCAGGGCAATAAAACCGGAGCCAACACTTCCTCCTGGTATGTCAGGTGATCACCATAGAGCTCCGAAGTGCCTTCTCATTGCGCTGTGATGCTGCGATTGTGCGGTCGTTACAAAGTTACACAAATGCTTGAATGGAATGAGATTATATCCGCAGTCATGAGCTTCGGAAAAATATACGACCATATGGCAATTCTGATCAGCGTCAACAGTTTGAGATCATTATCTTTCATCTAATTTCATCAGCAAATATTAAGAAAGAAAATCAAAGAGCATAATAAAGTGTATATCAGACTACTCTGGGCGGTTCGCTTTCACATTGAAGTTTATTAAATCATATTTATAACAGGGACACAGTCACTCCAATAAAGAAAAATAGAATGTGGGTAAGCTATGAAGATGGCTATATGGAGATAGCCTTTTCAGCTATATTTGGCGTCTGAATAAAGCCTCATCTGGGTTGTCAAGGACGGTGGTGATAATGTGTATCCTACATTTGAACACGGCTGCCTTTGCTATTGAACTGCAGTGTCATATAACTCAAATAAAGGGCTATATAGCTCTCATTTGGCATCTGAATGAAGGCCAAATGCTGTGTTCTGTGGATTGTACTACATTACAATTTCTATCAAGTGAACATTCAATGGTCTAGGAATGGTTGTCTGGCCATTTATTCAGATGTAGTCTTTCATACAATGACCTTATACGTGGCTGAGACACATTCCATGCAGCCATGTTCAGAGTTTACCAACATCTTATTCTACCACTCATCCCTGCATAAAGCCTATATTCAAATATAGAACAAATAAAAGTAAACGGGAAGACAACGGCTTATCAAAAAAAAAGTGTCTTTATTTATCTTAAGTGCATTCATACCAGCAGAGAGTGTATAAAAACCATATACCCCAAAAAGGGAACGGCACAAATATAAAAATTACAGAGGACCTTCGTCCTTATAGTCCGTTTCTAGACGAGTTAGGTCCTTTCGGTCCGGTTCCTGGATCTGGTTCTGGGAAAACCTGTAGAGCAGGCAGTCCATCTCGTACTCAAACTCTGGGAGCCGATGCTGCGGGAGCCGGCGCATCCGGTGTTCAATGCGCTCGCAGTACACCGAAAGGTAGGCGTGGTGCTCCCCCTCCTCCTGCGCTCCTGCTGCCGTCCTCTCCAGGGTTTTGCCGATGGTTTGCATGAGCACCACCTCCTTCTTTGTCCGCTTTGCCGGCAGACGCTGGCTTCGCGCCGTACCGCCGGAGGACGAACGGGAGTCCAAAACCTCAGTGAGCGTTCGCTCACAGACGGGCGACTCTGCGACCGGGGAGCCGGTCAGTGGGACGTCCGACCCGGGCTCCTCTGGTTGTGTGCTGCCGTTGCCCCGCTGAGAAGGCACAGCACCCCAATCAGACATGAAATACTGACATAGGTCATTTCTTGTCTGTTCGGCTCTTGGAGCCGCATCGGTGGCCTGTGGCAGGGAGGCTTGCTGTAGTGCAGGATCTTCTCGCCATTTTCCAGGTAAAATGCCGTTATCTGGTCCTTCCCCATCCACAATGTCTGCCATATACTCCTCGCAGCTCTCAGTGGTCAGGAAGTTGTGCAAAGCACAGCAAGCCAAAACAATGTTCTCTACTTTGGCAGTGTACCGAAAGCTGAAGGCGGTGAGCAAGACTCTGAACCGGCTGGCCAGGAGGCCGAAGGCATTTTTGACTACCCTCTGAGCTCTTGAAAGCCTGTCGTTGAAAACACGCTGTGTTGGAGAGAGCCCGTGTTGTGGATAAGGTTTCATGAGGTACTTCTTCAAAGGAAACGCCTCATCCGCTACAATGCAATACGGTGATAGCTGATCAGAACCAGGGAGGGGGGCAGGGGCAGGCATGTTGGTGGTTCGGTTCTCCAGGGCATCTGCGAAGGTGCACCCAGCAAACACCCCACCGTCGGAAATCCGTCCTTGGCTCCCAACATCTACATACAGGAACCTGTAGTCGCTGTCCACCATTGCCATCAAATCGATGGGAAAGGGGGGCTTGGAGTTGTGATTGGTTGATCCAGATACCGGCGGAGAGCGCCCTTTGACGCGTCTCCCATCAAGAGCTCCAATGCAATTTGGGAAGTTCCACCGGGACAAGAATCCAGTGGCTACCTGCTGCCACCCGAGTGCTGTGTCCGGGCACTGAATAACAAAGAAAACAAAAGTGAATTCTACAGGCCAATTTAATTATGCTGCTTAAAAGCTCAATACCAGCCATAAACAGCAGCTTGTAATTAATAGAATACATAAAAAACATATCCGTTCACACATTACGTAATCGTCAATAAATAAAGCTAATATACATACCTTTGCATATTTTTCTTTCAACACAGAGTAGATAGCTTCACAAGTTTCAGGAACAAATTGACCAATTGTGGATTCACCCATTCTGAAGTGGTAAGAAAGGCTCTTGAAGCTTTCGCCTATAACAGAAACGAACATCTCGGTTAGTTTGTTCAATTCTTCATGGACAAGCCGCAAAGGCAAACCATGCCATCAGTGCAATTGTTGGCATTACAAACCGCGTAAACTGAGGTTTATTCAATCACCTGTTGCGAGGAAGCGCAGGGTGACAGTCAGACGCTCTCCGGCAGATATTGAATCCCGGTAGTTGGTGTTCTTACGCTGAATAATGGGTCTGATTGATTCCTCCAACATTTGGTACTGGGCAGGGAACATCCGTGCGAAGTCTTGGAAATCAGCAGGTTCGTCCAATGCCAGTTCCCGACGCAAATTGGGATAAGCTCCTTGTGCCTGCCGCTGTTGGATCCACGACTTCACCCACTTGGTGCGGTTTCTCTTTATTTTCCCCATCCTGCGATGTCTTTGTACAAGAACGAGCCCGAGAGCAGACAACGCGATCTTTCATTTGTTGCCAAGCATGGCGTTCCAGAAACGTCTTCTCATGTCAAACGAATAATGAGCCAATACTGTGTGCGCTTTGTTTACCTATTCTGATAATCTATGGACTACACTCTGTTCCGTCTTTTCCTGTGTTTTCATGTTTTGGATTACTGGCACGAGACTAGCGCCACCCGATGTTAAGGAGACTTATTGCATCTCGCGCAAGCGCAGGACGTACACGCTACTGTGTAGTTGGCAGTAGTCTTCAAGGTGTTGAAATGCAACTTTTCTGCCGAACGGGTCAGACGAGAGGCAAGGGAGTGGTCGGATAAAGGCAGTTGGCCGTTTGTTTGAGACTTGGCTGTGTGTTGCCCCCTTAAGATTAAACATAATTTAGAAATCCACAGAGAACACACCTTGTGTTCTGTCCTTACCCTTCAGGACACCTCATCGCTCTACCTTGGTCGACTCCATTCTCCGGTCCACCACAACAATAACAAGAATGAGATTGAGAACTAGAGCTCACCAGGACTCATTACCCATAATCCCTCAGCCGCCAGGTACCCATATCCCCCCCCCCCCCCCCCCTGCCCCGCCCAGAACATTAACACACTCTCATCCATCACCCCTGGCGTGTGTTTCTTTCTTCCTTCAGTTTAAACAAAAGAAATGCGTCTGAAACCCCCGGGAGGAATGGATCAGGAGCCTGGTGCTGTGATAATCTTTTCATTCAAAGTCACCACAGCACATTTTCCACCTGCTTGTTATTCATCCCTGATTCTGACATGGATGCCACAACAAACCATCCATCTTTGCCTGCTACTCCTTGGGCCTCCACCCTCCTGGTTCAGGGACAACAGCCAGGCTTTGGTTGGGGAGATGGTGTGGTGGGGTGGGGGTGTGGTGGGGGAAGTCAGAGGTCAGCTATACATCCCAAGGTCAAAACTCCATCGCTAGAGCCATGAGCCCCAGAGCTTTCAGAACTCATGTCTTCAAATCACTGTCACACTGTTAGCAGATCGCCATGGATACGGGTGCTATCCACTGGACACAATAAATACTAACTTATGCATTGTGTTTCAATAGAATCAAGACAGGTGTCAAGAAATTAAGGCAAAAGGTGTGTGTGTGTGTGTGTGTGTGTGTGTGTGTGTGTGCGTGTGGCAATTGGAAGAAATGTTTGGTTTAGATTATAAACCTAGGTTGGATGCATTGTTGGGTCTTGTTTCCAATGCAGACAACGTTTTGACAGAGTCGATTCTCCTGCCAAGTGTAAACCGCTGTAAACCATCCTGAGGCTGGAGAGTTCAAAGGTCAGTGAGGGGGTGGAGGATAAGATTGAGATGTGATGGAAACCCACGCACATGCAATGTGTAGTGCAACAATGATGGCTCGGCAATGTGACGTTATGTAATATAGCACATACTGTATGTACTCTGAACTGTTGATTGCACGTTAACAATGCCAGCATGGGTTCACAAAGCACAGCATGGGCCTGCTTCAAATGTTCCAATTTGTAACATTCTGCCATTCTTAACAATGCACAGATGTACTCACTTTGAAGGGGAGCCTAGGGTAAGACCAGAACAGTTAGTCACACCACCACTGCTTTGTATTTTTGTTCTATACTGTACATGTAATTGTATGACGCATACAGCCACTCCAATCAATGTATTGATTGGAGTGGCTGCCTGTAGTACATTACACTGCAGGCAATACTGAAAAAAACAAGTATTGCCTGCAGTGTAATGTATCACATGTGGCTGGAGGATATTCATGATGATTATTATTGGCTGTCTGTCGCTCGCTGCCAGTCTCTCTCCCCTGGGCCCAGCTGGAGCCAGCTGGTCTCGTAGTCAGAGGACCACATGGTTCAGTCCTGCTCCCTGCACTCCCGTGCTGGCACTGGTTGGTCACACTAACAAGCCACTGGTTAAAGAGGTTCTCACCTAATCATCCTCCCTGGAAGAGCCCCCTCGGCAGACCCACCCTGTGTACCGCCCTCTCTAGACCCCCCCAACACCCCACCCTAGACCAGCTCATAAACCCTTTCTAGACCTGCCCAGAGTCTCTGGACTCTCCGTCTCCATGTGACCACATGACGATCCTACCACAGTATCAAGTGAATGCGCATTCTGAAAACGCTCACTTCTCATCGCCCATCATTTGCATTCTGCTAAGTGCCGCGATAAAACCGTCACGAGATTCCACACTCGCCGACGGCTACGGCTGACATTTACGCTCAAAGGTCCAAGGAAGCACTCATAACTATCCCCCCCCCCGTTCTTTCACAATAAGCCCCCCCCCCCCCACCGAATGCTCGCTCCGTGCCAACCTCTAACTCAACCCACCTGAGCGGAGCCTGACACCCCTGACTCAGCACGGCTGTGGGGGCCGTCGGAGGATTTATCTGTGGAAGTGAGCAGTGCGTCTAGCGTGACCCCGTTACCCATCTGCTGCTCCCCCAGCGTATAGAGTTGGCATTAAGGGAGAGGAGAAGAGGAACAGAGCCTGCAGTCAGCAGCAGAGGGGGGGGGGGGGGGGGGGGAGTGCAGGGAGGGAGAGGAAGTCTTTTTCGTGTCGGCCCCCAGCGCTACGGTGTGTATATCGTATTTCTAGCACCGTCCATCTATCAACATAATAAGTACACCGATTTAGAAGAACGACCCTGTGGATGGGTGGAGGGGGGCGGGAGACACACACACACACACACACTGAGCTATGTGCGTCTGTGTTGGAACATTATTATATTTGTGAATGCTTTTAAAATAACCCATCGGGGCGGGGGGGGGGGAGGGAAAGTAAATGTGTACCATTTCATTGCCCCATAAATTGGTTTATTTATATTTGTGTGTGTGTGTGTGTGTGTGTGTGTGTGTGTGTGTGTGTCAAACTGCAAAGCTTGTGTGAGATGCATGTAATTAAAAAAATGGCCCACATTTCAACCCAACGTACAGGCTTTCAGCAGGTGGCTGCTATAAAAATGTTCAGATTGGGATATTCTCTATTCTATGTGGTGCTCTGACTATGATTTGCTAGGCCTATGTTATATCTGCCTCGTTGGCATATCATGTTGAGTCTGTCAGGGTTTGTTGTGGTGAGCCTGTAAACGGTGTAGTTTAGACTGAGGACCCGGTCCGAGCAGCTCGTGAGGTCACCTTGGCCTTGGGCCTTATTGTTTGTGTGTGCATGCATGAACATCACTACAAACAACTGGATATGACCGCGGTACCACACGCAAGCATAGATGGATGCATGATCGCTTTGTGTGCACACACAGAAAAGAAGCTGCTCCGGCTGGAGCTGAACATATAAATCACCATGGGACTTGTTGATTTCTTCTTCTTTGGTTCCTTTATCAGAGAACATGAGGACCCAGGCTCAGAACCGTTCCTGTCTTCATCCTGTTACCTCTGCTTTCTTGGTTTAATAACTAGATGATGATAATATATTTTTGGAACCTTCTTTCTCAATAAGGGGCTCGATAGAGTAGTTGTTGTGGGGGAATGACCTCAAGCCGAAAGGCTGTGGGTCCGAACCCCAATGGCCGCAGTCTATCTGTCGGTGTTCTACCATGAGCATTCAGGCCAGGGGCATGGGCGACCCCATGCTGGAGCAGGGATAAACTAGGCCTACTGATATCCAAAATGAACACCCAACAAACATATTGCAACCCCAGGCAAACACAGACCGCAACAAACAGCACTGACAACGAGGAAGAACAAACCGGAGAGCATAAACAACAAGAACACAGGTGAGCCTAATCAGTAATCAACACAGGTGACGCGTTCCACAAACGAGGACACGCAGGGAGAGAGGGGGCGCGCGGTCGGGGCGGGATCGTGACAAGGATGATGATCACTGGAAGTTACCTCCGAGCTGCTGAGTTGTTGTTGTGTTTGGTAGAGGCTTGGAGTTTGGAGCTTGGAGTGTCATTGACGTGACAGGAGGGGGCGTGTTGTGTGAGGCATCATGCCCGGCCAGAGCTGCCTCTGATAGACAGCCGACCAGGGGGTGGTTGAAAATGTTTTTGTTTGCACAAAGCAGCATGTTGAAAAAACTATTATTTTAACACCAATTGGCTTCACAGCTCTGATTACAGCGCCCTGACAAAGGAGCACTTTTAATTCCCACAAGGGGGCAGTAGGGCTCCTGCAGCTCACTGGGTTGTGTTACACAGCAGCCCAGAGCAAGGTTAAAAGGGGAGCGAGCCTGACATGGGATCAAGTGGCATCCTCAGCAGCACTTCAGATTAAGAACCACCAGACACCCTTGGTTGATCTCACAAGAGGCTCTATGTGCATGACGGTGTCTGCGGATGTATGTGTGTTTTTTCACTCTGCGACTTCCCAGTCGATCGCTTGTGCCCTTTACCTTCTGTGTGTGTGTGTGTGTGTGTGTGTGTGTGTGTGTGTGTGTGTGTGTGTGTGTGTGTGTGTGTGTGTGTGAGTGGGTGTGGTGTTTCCGGACAATAAGCGTACTTAGACCTACTTCGATGTCCATGGAAAATTCAAATGCATCTGTTTCGTGTTGCAGGGATCTATAGTATTTTCCATTGTGTAAATGTCCCATGTTAATAACAATTTACATTTTCCCATTCACATTATTTACATGTGAAAGGCCCTTTCAAAGTGCTTTACATAGGCAGGAAAAGAAATTTAGCACACTCCAAAAATACAACAGAAGACAAAGAGAAAGGTAAAATAAAAGTCCCACATTTCTGAGACGAATAAAGCCTGTCTATCTCATCGTATCTTACAGCTACGTATAAATGCAGCTACGAACAAGTGTAGGCGTAATGTCAAGATGTCATGCAGAATATTATCTCATGCCTTCTTAAGCTGTACTAAAATTAGAGCCCTGATCGTGTGTAGGCCTACTCCCTGTTCGTTGTTAGTGACCTTTGAGTGACCTCTGCACAAGTTCTCACTGTTGCCATACCAACCGCTGCTGCCTTAAGTTGTTTGTTGATGGTTGATGATTGTCGTTGGTTGCCATGATTATAATCGTATTAACTTAGTGCACCTAACGATAACTTGTGAAACACACATCACAGCTACAAATCAAACTCCTTGAAATGTCGTTTAACTGTTTTATACGTTTGTTGTTGCATATTGATAATGTAACAATGGGGTTTATTTTATTATTTAACATTCTAATCAAATTAGAAACAAAGATTCAGAAACATTTCTCTACTTCTTTGAAGGGCATCAGGCCACGTAAATGGGCCCCATCTTTATCCACCCAAAACTAAAATGTAAAATGACATTTAAAATGTGGTTATGGCCTTTTCCAACCATTATCCAAATCTTCAACCTAACTGAATTTACTACTCATGCCTTTATTGTATCTGGCCATCGTCTAGAACCAATAATTGCAACCACTTATTAACAAAAAACCCAACATAACGCCATCACCTCTGTCCTCGCTGGAACCCAGTAGTTCCAAAGTTAGCTCTGTTTTCATCCCTCTTAGCTTGTGTTGAGTGTTGACTGTTCCCTCTCAGAAGATGCACAGTGTTTACCCGCGGTGCCGCCCACCGCATCGCTGTATCAAAAGGAGAGAGAAGGGAACCCTGCAATTGGTGACCCCGTGTTTGTGGAGGAATGACCGGCGTCTCTGCAGCGGCTCGAACGGCACGCAAAGAGGAGAGCAGTCACAGGGGGAAGATTCATTCTGCTGCTGCCTGAAGGCCTGTGCCAGGCCCGAGGGGATGATGTCGTTGGTCAGGATTTATTCTTTGTTTTGTTCTCCAGATAAAGCTAGTCTATCTTTAATGAGAGGAGTCTCTGTATGTATGTATGTATGTATGTATGTATGTATGTATGTATGTATGTATGTATGTATGTATGTATGTATGTATGTATGTATGTATGTATGTATGTATGTATGTATGTATGTATGTATGTATGTTTGTATGCATGCATGCATGCATGTATGTATGTATGTATGTATGTATGTATGTATGTATGTATGTATGTATGTATGTATGTATGTATGTATGTATGTATGTATGTATGTATGTATGTATGTATGTATGTATGTATGTTTGTATGTATGTATGTATGTATGTATGTATGTATGTATGTATGTTTGTATGTATGTATGTATGTATGTATGTATGTTTGTATGCATGCATGTATGTATGTATGTATGTATGTATGTATGTTTGTATGTATGTTTGTATGTATGTATGTATGTATGAATGCACGCTTGCATGAATGCACGCTTGCATGCATGCATGTATGACCTGATAATCAAAACACAAAACGAAAATAATCTTTGCATATCCAAAAAAGATGGATAATCAAATATAATCCTTTGTCCGGAGAACAGGTAGCTTTGTGGAGTTTGAATATTGAACGAGCCAAAGGAGAGTGTGACCTATATAGTCTCTGGTCACATGACCCCCCCCCCCCCCCCCCATCCCCTAACCCCCCCCCCCCCCCCCCTCAAACAGCCACTTCCTGCTTCCCTTCCTCCAAATCAGAGTAGTTCACAGCCAGTGAGTGGACAGAGGTGGTGCAGAATTAAACCAACGTGCCCGAGCCATCCATTAATCAACCCAGGGCCGAGCTAATGCATTAGGTATAATGTAATATAAGGTGGTGTTATGTGTGTGTGTGTGTGTGTGTGTGTGTAGGTCTGGTCTCTGGGCTTGTTTGATGAGCCTAGCTGGCACCTCCTCCTCTCCTGTTACAGGGCAGCAAGCTAACAGCTTGGTGTTGGCCGCCGTACCTCGGGGGACACCTAACCCCGGCCTGCTACGGTTTCAGCCAGGTGACGGGGGTGGCGGCGGCGGCGGCGGCGGCGGCGGCGGCGGCGGCGGCGGAGGCGGGGGAGGAGGTAGGCCCGCACTCGTCCAGTCCACTAGCGGGAGGTCAGCGTGAGGTCTGGCCGCGCGCCGCACTCCGAGGCGAGGTCGAGGTTAATGCGAGCGCCACAATGTCATCCCAGAGCCGCTCTGCATAACTTAGCCCCGCCGCTAACTGCCGTGTGTTATTTGTGCTGCCATTGAGTTATTAAGTGAAGGCTATTATCCACATAAACCGAAGTGATTGACAGGGAGTTTAGACATGCATGTCGTTAGGTAGCAATTAGGGGTTAGAGTCGTCTTGCTCAAGGATGCGGACGGTGGGGTTTGAACCTGGAACTTTTTTGTCTGGGAGTCAAACAGCACAACCAATATACACTTGACTTCCACCTATAATTCTATAAAATAAATGTCTAAACAGAAATGAAGGTAGCAATGAAGTAAATAAACAATGACACATTTACCAATATGAAAATATAATCCCGACGCGTGTCCGCGCCTCGGCAGCGGTACGCGGCTGATATTCTAGAGCAGCGTTGGCTCCAGGAATGTGAGCGGCGAGCAGCGAGCCAGGGACAAAGCGAGGCCCGGGTAAGACCCTGGTGAGGCCTGCGCCTCATTCATTATGCAACGACGTCTCAAGGAGCAACACGATCCCCTCACTGCTCCTGAACGCTCCTGGAATAGAATCAAAACACTGCGTTTTAGGGTTTCAGTGGAAAAGACTGAGACCGACAGAGACCAGCAGAAGAATAACAACGCTGGGTTCATATGCTACCCATATGGATCAGGACATATATATAGAAATATATTTATGCATACGTTGAATTGGGTTGCATCACCCAGAAGGCAGATTTGCATTCTGTAATCATCTTTTGGAGAGGATCAGAATATGAACTTCCTAAACATATTTATGAAATCCAAATCCCGTCTTGGCTATAGATAGATTGAGAGATTGAAAACCGGCAAGCATATTTAATAAGCAGCCCATATTTAACATCCAACACAGTTACATAAGATTACGTAGACTCATCCACGCTGTATATTTCTGTAAAATGGTAAACAGCCCATTATTATATTATGAAACGGGCCGATGTGCAGAATGTACAACATTTACAGAGAAAACTGCATTACGTGTGTTTTTCCTGAACACATGAACTTTCTAAACACATATTTAACCTTGAGGATGAGGATCACATAATGACAGACATGGTCCGGGTCAGCAGCACGCCTTGTCGTTTCCATTCACGTCCCGCCTCTGTTGGACCGTGTGCAAAGCCACGTGTGTGTGGTTGTGTGTGCTGTGTTGTTGTGTGTGTGTGTGTGCGTGTGTGTGTGCATGCTTTTCCGCTCATCCACTCTATGGCTTAACAAACAGTCTGGTGGGGGGTGGGAGGGGTTGAGGCGGAGGCTGGGCGCTGTTGCCTGCGGCCGGCGGCTGGCGGCGGTCAGCCCCGCGTTGTGTACGGGGCGGCCAAAGCCGAGGCCTGGCAGCGGCCCCGTGCAGAGGTTGGAAGCTAAATGCCCGACAACAGAGCGTTTTAGTTTTCAATAAGTGATTACATCACAACATCTGGGCATGGGGATCGGTGTTCAGGAGAGGGGGGGCAGGGGGGGGGGGGGTTGGTCCATCTTTCTCAGAAAGTATGAGTGATTACATCAACCGCCATGCACGCATGCATGGTGCGCAGAAAAACACACGCAACAAATGCTCGCACACACACACACACACACACACACACACACACACACACACACACACACACACACACACACACACACACACACACACACACACACACACACACACACACACGCGCACAAACACACACACGCAGAAACACACACACACACATTCGAACACTCACACACACACCAACACACACACACACACACACACACACACACACACACACACACACACACACACACACACACACACACACAAACATACATGACTCGCACACACACACACACACACACACACACACACACACACACACACACACACACACACACACACACACACACACACACACACACACACACACACACACACACACACACACACACACGGTGGGCAAACACAAAAGACATTC
The DNA here is from genome assembly GCF_031168955.1 of Gadus macrocephalus. Classification (NCBI taxonomy): domain Eukaryota; kingdom Metazoa; phylum Chordata; class Actinopteri; order Gadiformes; family Gadidae; genus Gadus; species Gadus macrocephalus. The sequence continues at coordinate 7,500,402 of NC_082400.1, forward strand.
CTGTGTGTTGAATGGGAGCCAGAAAGAGGAATGTCTCCCATCCATCCTCTTCTTATTTGCTAATGATGCTGAAATCCGGAATCATTTTGTGTTCTGGGTAATCATGAACATCTGGCCCGCACCATCTGCCCAGTGCTGGGGTCTGATAGACTGGACCATGATTATGAAAAAGACTCATATCACATATGTCCGTACGAATAACACTGTTACGTCACTGAGCCGTTTGAGGATAAACCCCGCATCAGTTCGTTTTGTCCTTTTGAGTCAAGGTAAAGAGTACCCGCCGACAAGCAACCCACGGAGCAATGAAAAACAACCCCCGACTGACAAATTCCTCCCATGCATAAATGCATTTCTGCTGGGAGCGGGCGACCGGCGAGAGACGTATTTTCTAGGACAAGTCGGGCCTATTTATCTAGCCGGCTAGGACTCGGAGCAGGAGCTGCCTGCGTAGGACTGGGAGGAGAGGAGGGGGGAGAGAGGGGAGAGGGGGGAGAGGGGGGAGAGGAGGGGAGGGGGGAGAGAGAGAGGAGGGGAGGGGAGGGGAGGAGGGAAGGGGGGAGAGAGAGAGAGGAGGGGAGAGGAGGAGGGGAGGGGAGAGAAGAGGATGGAGAGAGATGAGGGGAGAAGAGGGGAGGGGGGAGTATGGGTGAGGGTGGGTGGGAGGGAGGGAGGGAGGGGGGGAGGAGAGTGGAGAGGGACCTTGCAGTACTCCCCGGTGAGCTGACAACACCAAAACAAAGTAGGGCTGCACTAAGGGACTGCCACCTCAGATATCCGGCTTGTGTGCAAACATGGGCGCCGAATTAGGATATGCGTGTGAATTCTGCGTCTTTTACTAAAGTCATGCATGACCTGCACACGCTTATTTTGTAACCCCAATGTTTTCATATATAGTTCATCTCTTCTCTCCTCCTTCTCTCTCTTCGTCTTCTTATTTGTGATATTATCTGTTTGGACATGACACTCTACATAGTTATTGCGTTTTAACCACATATATTTTACAGTTTATGGTCTGCATGCCATTCATTGCTTCACCCTTGTCCTCCTATTGTGTTGGCCTTGTCTACATATCTCTTCGTCACTCTGTGTGTCTCTCTCTCTTTGTCACTCTGTGTTTCTCTCTCTTTGTCACTCTATGTGTCTCTCTCTCTCTTTGTCATGCTGTGTCTCTCTCCCTCTCTCCCCCGGTCAGCTCAAGAAGTGCTCCATTCAGATGTATAGAGGCAGACTCTAAAATGACTTTCTGACAAATCGGAGGGGTGTTAACAATAAAACACATTCAAAGGGAGGGCAGCCTTTCAGGAGGCTCCGTCGTGTGAGAACAGCGTGATCCGTGCCAGAAATTCATATCATTTCATTTCCATGGGCGTTATTGACCACAGGAAAGCATGGTTCTCCAAGCTGCTGAAAGAGTGCAGAACAGGGTCACGATTCCATTGAATCGTCATAAATTAAACTGGGCCTCCTTCCAACACTGGCCCTCACTTCTGATGTCCTTGCTAGTGTTTCAGTGCTTAGAGCTTGGCTGTTAAATATTCTGTTCTTTAGCTTCAGCAAAACGCTGTACTCTTGCTTGAATATCAGCTGTGAAGGTGTACCCTGTTATGAAGACTCCATGTGGAAGAGGTGGCTGAACCCTTCATGCACGCATAATGTTGTTCAGGTGAGTACAGGAGCAGTTTCTTGGTTGAAGGCAGTCCGTGCATGTACTATAGGTGCTGCTTGCGTGTGTGCACGTTTGTGATTGACAGTCTGTGTATGCACTGTGTATGCATTATGTAACTTTATCTCAACAGCAGGTACTCAAGGCCGCCTTAATGCACGGGCTGACCTGGGCTGAAGCGCCAGGGCCTTTGACGAACACGGGGCCTATCATGAGCTGCAGTAAATATTTTTGTTGTTGTTGTTGTTGTTTTTAATATTGGCTCATGATAGGCCCCCCGATCGTTGTAGGCCCAAGACAAGGTGATTTTTTGTTTTCGAGCATACAAAGATCAGATGCCTATCATGAGCCGAGAAAAAGGGGGGCCACTAGTGGTAGCTAGGCCCAGTGGCCACTTGACACCACGGCCACAGTCGTCCAACAATAATAATTGACACATCATCATTGTTAGATCACCTCTCAGGGGGCCTAAGAAACCTCTCAGCCCCAGGGCCCAATGGCAGGTTAATGCAGGCCTGAGGTACTGCACTGTAGCTTTCCATGTAAAAACTCCTTTGGGACGATACGTTGTGTCTTATCTCATTTAAGAATGTATACAGTTGTATTGGCTTTGAGATGTGGGTTTTTATCACATATTCTGCAGATTTCCCCAAACTCTTGGAGAAGCTCCAAAAGCCTCAGTTGGTCTTCCAGAGAGATGTAATCCAGTGGGACTCAAAAATGTCTTGCCTGGCTAATCGACTCGCCACAGGCAACGAGCAAGGTCCCTGAAGGCTCTCGACTTGAGCCATTGAGGTAGCACATGACATACGCCGCATGTTATGGACAAACAACATGCTCACTGCATCTCAGGGGCTTTTCATTTAAGCAGTCGGTCTGAGCTGAGAACGTAACCCCGTTTACACCAATACAATCAAGAATGAAACCGTTTCAATGTTTTATTCATATCTTCTTTTGCTGAAACTAATTTCATCTATAACCGTATCACTTTATTGCTTTCCACTATTCCCCTAATATTCCACAAAAAAAAGAAAATATAGTACTACTTTATATTTCATTTTTCGTTATTAATTCATATATACATTGCGTTTTTATCAGCTCCCAGACCAAGACCCTTTCCATTTTGTTTCGGTAACTTTAGTCATTGCTCTTTCTGACCTCACACAGACAGCCCTGTCGGGTGTTGAGCCAGAGAGACGGGGCTAGGAGTCCTGGGTGGGAGCAGAAGCAGTGATGATGGATACCCACTCAAGTGTGCTGCTGAGAAACAGAGCCGGTTCAGAGCGTCATTACGTCTGTGTCAATGCATCTGTTTTCCTGAGAGAACGCGCAAAGCCCGTAAAAGTGTTTTCATGTTTCTATGTATACGTTTGTGTGTGTGGGTAGTGTGTGTGTGTGTGTGTGTGTGTGTGTGTGTGTGTGTGTGTGTGTGTGCAGAAAATAGCTTCCACTGAATCAAACTACCCCAAGATCCTTTAATTAATATGAATTATAAATAAAAAAGATTATTTAGATGATGAATTAATAAAGACTCCCCTCTTAAGCACATAAACCACATAAAATACGACAATATGCCCACTACATAGTGAGCCAAAAATAAAACCAAATTACCCCCCCTATATTAGTATGTGAAACCTTTTTTTATAAATACTTGTCTGTGCATTGCTTCCAAACACCCTCATTGCAGCACACACACACACACACACACACACACACACACACACACACACACACACGCACGCACGCACGCACGCACACGCGCGCGCGCGCGCACACACACACACACACACACACACACACACACACACACACACACACACACACACACACACACACACACACACACACACACCAAAGTTATCACACACAGCTGAAGAACATGAACAATTTATCAGCCTGACCTACATACATGGCCCCTCCGTCTACGTAGATGTGCGGTCATCATACCACGGCTACAGCCAGGTTAGGCCTGTGATTTATCTCCAGATATTCACCTGACTGCAATATTTATCATGCAGACACTGCTGAAGCCCGCCGGGTAATGCAAAGCCTGCGAACGCAACGCACTGACGTGGCGCCATCATCTGAGCTTGATAGGGGTTGGTGTTGTGAAGATGTTAATGCAAACAATTGGTGCGTGTTACATAACATACACGTCCTCCACAACACCAATCGTGTCATATACTGTATATATATATGTCATAACAATATATTGCCCATTGGCATTGCTCATGAACATGGTTTTTTCCATGGTCACAAACATCTACCTGATTCAGGAAGGAATTTAAATTGCGCTATTATGCAGACGTCTTTCAAGTGAGCAATTAGTTCAGTGCAAATAGGGTAAGGTCTTTACAGTCAGCAAATCAATTATATTGGATGGCACTAGAGCAGCAACATATAGCCATTGCAAAGCGGTGCGGAGAATGAATACATTAGGAATTGTACTTTAAAGTGAACAGATTTGGCGTTGTGATAAACTGAGCTTCCCACTCAGGAGGGGCTAGCTGTAGGTTTGAATGACAGGCCATAGTAGAAAAGAGATTCCACATCAAAATGTGCTACCATGGTTACAGGAAACAAAAATAGCCTATGTTTTGTAAAATTCTTTGAAAATGTTTACAGATTTCATTGTCAGATAAAATATAGATCCTCGTCACAAGCTGCTTCAGTTTATCCAAACAAATATAGCTTTCAAAGTTTCGACGACCCTGGTATGGACCACAGTAGCCTAAATAACTTTTGCTTTGTTTTTACAATGTCTAACATCCTTGCTTGTCAAGTAAAAAATGAGTAGGCTGCTACAGGCTGGTATACAAAATAGTTGAACATGGCTGATCACAAATTCAACTATTACGCTAGGTTCTGTCTCACAAAATAGTATCTCACAAATCTTGCTCAGGCTTTAAGATTTAAACTGACACATGAAATATACGCCATGAGCATCCTCACAGCGTATATACAGAGCTTACCCAGGCTCAGCAGTTTCTCAGGAGGAAGCCAATTAAATACCTGAGGGGGGGGGGGGGGGGGCCCATGCCCCATGACCTCACCCGAACACCCCCTGGTGAGGGCCCCCTGGTGAGGGCCCCCTGGTGAGGGCCCCGGGTGAGGGCCCCCGGGTGAGGGCCCCCGGGTGAGGGCCCCCGGGGTGAGGGCCCCCTGGTGAGGGCCCCCTGGTGAGGGCCCCGGGTGAGGGCCCCCGGGGTGAGGGCCCCCGGGGTGAGGGCCCCCGGGTGAGGGCCCCGGGGTGAGGGCCCCGGGTGAGGGCCCCCGGGGTGAGGGCCCCGGGTGAGGGCCCCTGGTGAGGGCCCCGGGTCCAGCCGTGTCCTCCCGTGGCACGGTGGCGGGTGCGGGTCTAGGGTTACGGGGAGCAGGGTCGGGTGCCAGAGGCGCACCTGTAAACACATCCCGTTAAGTAGACAGCTGATGTGCCACCGAGCGGGGAAACCTGAGAGCAGGGCACCCATCTCGCCAAGGAGACCCAACACCACCGAGGGTGATCGCCCGCCGGGAGTACTACACACACACAAAGAAAACATCAGACGGACACACGGACGAGAACAAACGGAGTTCAGGGAGCCGGCCGGCGCCCGAGTGCCAAGAGTCTCTCTCTCTCTCTCTCTCT
>NC_082400.1:7510695-7522565 GCF_031168955.1 Gadus macrocephalus
GGGTAAACTAAAAGCAAAGATGTATTCCATTGAAATTAGAACAGAGATTCCGGAAGGCATGTAGATCTGGATGAGGTCTGATAAGCAGGTCCACTATCTGGATGAAACCTCATCCATCTGCCCAAAATATGATGCCATTGTGCAAAAGGCCAACATTGTCCATTCGACCGATCGATGGTTTGAAAGCATCAGGGTCTTTTGTCAGAGTCTGGAAATGTTTCCAAGGCAGTCGAAGGCAAATTTGTTCCACAAGACATCCTCAAGGGCACCACAAAGGAGAGTGGAGTTCAGAATGGAGCCAAGGTGGTTTGCTTTCACGCTGGCTGTGCCTTGGACTCCATAACCCTGTGTTCTCTGTTTTCATCACAGCCCAGTGGATCCCGGATCATTTGTTAAGTTTGACAGTTGTGGCAGTAGAAAGGCGACCCAGGACAGGGGAGGCAGGGGAAGTGTATCGGGCGCAAAGGTGGGTGTCATCGGCAAAAAGCAGTGAAAGTTGAGGCCTGTGCCGGTGGGTGATCTGACCGAGGGGGACCTTGTCGCTGATGCGGAGCCTATAGGGAGGACAAGTGGAGCGAGATACCTGAGACCGAGTGAGGGAGCTGTACCAGTGGGGGCCCCGGTAATCAGACAAGACCGAGTCAGAGAGGCCCCTGCTATCTATCGCATTACCTTTGGATTACACATCGATGTCGGACAAAAGATCGCATTTTAATTACATCCTTGGAGTTTATTTGGATCTCTGGCCGGCCCCGGGGCTACGACGATGCTACGAGAACTGGCTCCAAGTCGAGCAATTTGACTTTTTTCTTGACATCAGCATCTTGGGTTTGCATGGTGGCAGTAATTGTCGGGGGGGGGATAAAGTATACTATAAAGACTTATACTAAGTCTCACACATGGTGAAGTCTCATTCCACAAAGTCTCAGCGGTCGTCGTTTTGTTTTGAGCTTGATTTGGCAGAGACTCAGTACGTGAACTGACAAAAATCATGTGTGAGGCGATTTAGGCCCAAATGCTTCGACGTGTCCACGAACAGCGGTCGCATCAGAGCCCAGAGCTGCCGTCAACACGCCGTCCACACCACACAGCGCCGCTCCTTCCCCGTCCACCCAAACGCTCCTCCCAGCTCAGGAGAGCCGCCAGCGGGAGAGGTTTGACACCTACGGCTAAAGACTCAGAACACAGATGTGATGTTAGTTAAATGTTGGGTCTACCAATGTCAAGCGTGATGAGCTAAGAGAGCCATTAGCGAGGCGATTCATTAGACAAGCGATCGAACCGGAGCGCCTTGCCATTGAGGGCGGCTGAATTATTCACGAGGATCTGAGCTCCGAAGGCCTTCAACCTGGGCTTGAATCTGCTTTTGTCTCGTGTGCTCTGCCCCACTCCAGTTCACGTGGAATGGTCACAGGAGAAAGCTGTGGATGTCATGGATACGCCGTTGGCATTTTACAGTATATTCTGTAAAATATATTCAAGGATTGAAAGAATTTCAGTGAATGGACTTAAGCGGTTTTATGTGGCTTACTTTTGTGGGAGTTCATTTCAACCATGGATGTGATAGACTTGTTTGACTGTTTAGTGACTTAAGTCAGTGTTTTTCAACTTCGTGTACCACTTTTGGTACTCAAGGGTACTGCAGGTGGCACGTGGGATTTTATTCTTGAAATAGACAAATTGACAAATATTCATGCACCGTTTTTTTTTAGGGTGTTTGCTAAACAAACACGCTGGGATTATAAACAGTGTTCCAGACTTTTTCTTTCCACTGTTTCCCACCGGCCATCTTAAAGTCATAGTTTTGTATAGAAGAGGCGCTAGCACTCTTTGAGAGCTAGGAACTGGACCATAATTGGATATTGTTATTTCTCCTTCTTGAGCGGTATTGTATAGTCATTAGTCAAGTCGATTTAGCATGCTGGTTTATACCTTTGATAGCAATTTTTCAATCTGGCACCACACCATAGATTAACATATGCATCAATCATTGGTGGAACTGCATAGAATGGTATGTTTGCAATCCAACTTTGGATACAAAGCTAAGTAGTTTTCTTTTTCCACATCAAAAGCACTGGATTGTGAACACAATCCTGCTCTAAAATCTCGATTTTCACATGTTCAATAAAACATGAAGCAATCTCAGTGATCGTGAGGTTCTTATCTTTCGGTTACAGGTAGACAAGGGGTGTGATAAATATTGAATTAACCAAGAGTGCTAAATTGCCCCGAAGACCAATTAGCAATAGGCACCCAAGGTATGGTAACATTGGAAAAAGAAAGTCTGTCCCAACTTCTGCAATAGTTATGTTCTCATTATTTTGTTTGGGTTGGCTACTTGTTTACCTAGCTCTGTTCAATGTTAATTAATGAATGACGTTATGTATTATTCATCTCGTTATCTTGCTTTTGTTCAAGGCAAAGTCTCTTCAAATATAACTATTTGTTTGTTCATGGTTGTGTGTTTGTATTGACTACTGAGTTGTGTTAATGAGGTTGAGGCAATTCTGTAACGCGGGAACAATTCCTGATGCAGCCCTTTTGAAGTGACTAAGTCCCAAATCAGCAATGGGTGACACACAGATACCAGCACTAACCGCCCACCTTCCACCTTTCTGTAGCCAGAATGGTTTGTGTGTGAGTGTGTGTGTGTGTGTGTGTGTGTGTGTGTGTGTGTGTGTGTGTGTGTGTGTGTGTGTGTGTGTGTGTGTGTGTGTGTGTGTGTGTGTGTGTGTGTGTCTGAGTATGTGTGCTTGCATACATGCATGTATTGTGCACATGTGTTTGTGTTTGTGTGTGTGTGTGTGTGTGTTTGTGTGTGTGTGTGTGTGTGTGTGTGTGTGTGTGTGTGTGTGTGTGTGTGTGTGTGTGTCTGAGTATGTGTGCTTGCATACATGCATGTATTGTGCACATGTGTTTGTGTGTGTGTGTGTGTGTGTGTGTGTGTGTGTGTGTGTGTGTGTCTGAGTATGTGTGCTTGCATACATGCATGTATTGTGCACATGTGTTTGTGTTTGTGTGTGTGTGTGTGTGTGTGTGTGTGTGTGTGTGTGTGTGTGTGTGTGTGTGTGTGTATGTGCAAATGTGTCTGTTTGTATGTGGAATTGCATGCATGCATGTGCACATGTGTATAGGTTTGTGTGTATGTGTGTATGTGTGTGTATGTGTGTATGTATGGGTTTACATTAATGCATGTGCACATGTGTTAGTATGTGTGTGTGTGTGTGCGTGTGTGTGTGTGTGTGTGTGTGTGTGTGTGTGTGTGTGTGTGTGTGTGTGTGTGTGTGTGTGTGTGTGTGTGTGTGTTTGCAGGCCAGCCTGCTCCTCTCCTGTTCTCTCCTATGCTCTGGGCCGTCCTGGTCCTGACAGCGCTGCACCCCGTGGTAGCATCCTCCTCCCTGCACTATGATATCTGCAGGCTGGGTATTGCGCAACAAGCCCTGTGCGCGGTCCTCCCGGTTAGTAATATCAAAACGCCCCCACTATGGGGAGTCAGCAGCAGTCAACAACGCTGCCCGGGCGCCTTGGGCCTGACAAAGCGCCGCTCAGGCAGGCCATTCAGACGCGGGACAGAGAGATGGATGGAATACAATCTGGAGCGCGATAAGGAAACCAACGTGCAATCGTCAAAGCAAAAGGCGTTTGTCCCCTTGAAGTGGCTCCAGGGGGAACAGGACGGCACGTGTTCTGTGGAGAACACGAGGACGACCGGGGCGTAGGGCTCTGCGGTCCGGCACGGGGTGGTTTAGGGGGAAACTTCTCATTGCGTAATAGCACACTTTATGTGTCATTATTAAAAAAACATGGATTCATATGTATTATTATACTCATTATATAAGTGTGATTTAGAGAACATCCCTTTTTATCAAGACATCCATCATTTAAAAAAGTGAAATAAAAAGCTACAAAAACAAAGCCATTATGTGTGAACCTTTGTGATTTCACTCAGACAGAATGGTGTACTACTTGATGTATGGACAGGTCACAGAGAATAGCACGGCCATGCAGTACACATCATAGACATACATTTTGTCTCAACAGAGGGATGCTTGACCTGAAAAAATGGAAATGGAGCATTACCAAACATGTTTAGTGACTTTCTAACAAAGCAACCTAGAATGGTTCGATTGCAGTGCTGATGTCATCACCTTAATGCTTAATACACTTTAATAATCAATATGAAATGCAGTGTTGAGTGTCCAGAATATGTCAATATATCAACTAATTGCACTGTATTTGATTGCATTGTATGATTTACCTTACGCAAACAATAAGGGATCAATGTAAAGTAATTTGTAACTGATCCGTGCAGTGCCCGTGTCCTGTGTAGCGTGCAATTGTTAGCTTTCTTGCAACGACACAGCGAAAAACCTGTTCTACTAAAAAAAGTAAATAACTAACTAACCAACAAAAGGTAAACACGCTCTCTTTGTCTCCAACAAACAAAAAACGCACCTCATTATGTATTCTAATGTATTCGTCCCGGCCTCCCTCCCTCGTTTACCCTTTAACATTTGTGTCATCATGTCTGCTCGGCGCCTCGTCGCGCCTGCTAGCCTGCTAGCCTGCTAGCGCGCTAGCCAGCAAGGTGAAAAGCACGGGAGGACACGCTAACGAGCGGCGCCGCAGGGATCCTTTCTTCCCCCCCTCCTCCCCCCTTCCTGCACTCCCAGCGGCTGTACAACCTTGCAGAAAGAGAGAGAGACGGGCGGGGGAGGGGGAGGGCGGGCGGGGGAGGGGGAGGGGGGGGGGGGCGGCGAGGGGGATGAAAGAGCAGAGAAGATAACAGGACACATGAGAGTAAACAGGTGGTGTGGCGCTGGGCGGGCGCACCGCCGTGTTGCTGAGGTGAGCGTGGCGGGAGGCTGAGGGAGCCGATATAGAGGGAACCATGGATGACCGGAGCAGATATGCAATTCGGTGTCGGAGTCGTAAACTGAACGTTTGGTGGAGATTTTTTAATTGGTTCGGTGTTGACCATTGCTCCGATTTGGGACGTTTTATTGTGCACCGGAACCTGAGAGGTCACCGTTTGAAATTGTTTGGAAAATGAAATTCTTGATTCAGAATATTTATTTCCCTGATCATGTTGGGTCGTTGCGGTAACTGCTACAACTGCCCATGGGCTTGTTGCAGGGTTCCCGTTTCATGCTCAATGTTCTGGTTCGTAGAGGTCTGAAGACCATTACACACACAGTCTGAGCCGGACCCTTCTAGAACGGTCCTGCAACAACATTTCAGTGCAGCAAGACTCTAAGAAACTGACATTATCAGTGTGAATCTCTGTCCCCCCTCAAACCCTCGTCCATGTCGTCCGTTGAGTTTCGGCAAGCGAAGTCGTGATGTCACAGATTGTGATGACGCCCGTCCTCTCTGTCCTGCTCGAGGCTCTGACTTCATGCAAATCCTCCTCGATTTCTCCCCCAGACACAGAGACATAACACACACACACACGCACACACACACACACACACACACACACACACACACACACACACACACACACACACACACACACACACACACACACACACACACACACACACACACACACACACACACACACACGCACACACACACACACACAAAAACATACACTCTGTGTATGGCTGGCAGTGGTCCTAACTCAGAGCACTCCAGATCATCATGGATTACAGAATCCCTCTCCGGCAAATCTGTGGTGGATTGCAACTTTTTATGCAATTTGACGTTTTAGATCTATAATTAACTTTCAGATCCTGCTCATGTCCTGCCAGCTGTTATGTTTCATAATGCCCCCCTTCCCCCCCCCCAACCCCCCCCCCACACACACACACACACACACACACACACACACACACACACACACACACACACACACACACACACACACACACACACACACACATAGCAGCAGAGTTAATCTATGCTGCTATGCCATAATACCATCGCTCATCTCTATAGCAAATATCCCATTCAGTGTATTTTGTGCTGCATTTAATGTGTTCTAATGTGTTCTTCTGTTTACTATTTTACCTTATATTGATCACACAGAGTGCTTAGACACATTCACACAGGATCCCCCTCCACGACCACACACACACACACACACACACACACACACACACACACACACACACACACACACACACACACACACACACACACACACACACACACACACACACACACACACACACACACACACACACACACACACACACACACTTCCCCCTACAGGGAGAAGGTATAACCTCATACTTCTTGTTCTTCTTCTACTTAATTATTATTATAAGATGACTTACTATTGCTACTATTACTTTTACTGTTACTATCACTATACCTATTGCTTGACATACTTATCAATAAGGCCAACTTAGGTAACGGTGTTCATGTTAACTACAGTATTTATTGATACTAACCCTAACCCTTACCTTAACCCTAACCCACTAACCCTTTTCCCAAACCCTAACCTCTACCCTAACCCGAACCTCTATGCTAACGCTATTATTCTAATGCTAATTAATGGTTGATTTACTAAGCATTCACCGAGCCTCAGCGTCTCACAGGAGGTCAACGTTAATCCAAGACCGACTCACCCAAGCCCTTGAGCACATCTGAGCAGCGTGAGCAGCACTGACCTGTGACCTTAGACACGGCTGCTCCGGTTCGCTGAGAGATGTGCTGTGGGGGTGCTGCGGACGGTGCCCCCCTCTGCTGCGGCCTTAAGGGGTCTCTTCAAGGAGTTGCCTGCTGTCAAAAAACTGCAGCATGGCTAAATATTTCTCTGCCTGGCTTCACATCAGCCTTTGTGGCATCAGACCCTCCCAGTAACAGCACTGCTGGAGCGGCTGTCGCCGTGAATCACTAAAAGTGGCACACGCACACATCGCTCATACATGCCATAAATGGAGAATGGAGGTTGTGGATCAGCAGGGAGAAGACAGAGCGGGGGATGGAGGGGATGGAGGGGAAGGAGGAGAAGGAGAAGAAGGAGGAGGAGGAGGGGGAGGAGAAGGAGGAGAAGGAGGAGGAGAAGGAGGAGAAGGAGGAGGAGGAGGGGAGGGGCCCAACAATGGCCGAGCACAGGCTCTCAAAATAAATAGTAAATTCGCGCTGTTGTGCGGCTAACAGTCCCAGGCCTGGGGCGTTACTATATCCTGTCGTTATTATCAAAAGCCTATTTTATTCTGCTAGTTTAATTTTCTTTTTGGAGCGTTTCAGTATCTCACAGCCCAGGTTCTGTTGGTGATGTTCTCTGTTCCTCTTTGTAGAAGAAGTACATCGTTGGAGATTGGACACTTTTGTTATTTTTAGTACTATTCTGTAGTACTACAGTACTCTTTAGTAATCATACATCATTCTGAGTGACACAAGACATTCTTGATGCTTCCATCAACAAGTTTTCAGCATGTTTTTCAACATATACAACGGAAATGTTGTTTGCATATGTCGTCCAAATTGACTCATATGAACATTCATATGACGATATGTCGATATATTTTTGTGTTATAAAAGCAATACGTCAAGACCGTTTTTCGTGGCACACAAGGGAGGTTTATGTTTGCTTTACTTTAGCCAAAATAAATCCATTCTTTATCATCACATATTGTAGACCAAGATAATCATGATGCTGTTGGATGATTTTGAAGTCTAAATGCTAAATAAATTATAAAAACATTAAATTATAATACATTTTTAGGTAATAATCAGGTATAATCCTGAACATTTACTCCTGGTTTCTGTTTTTGGATGTTTGAAGTAGTTTAAACTGAGGGATCATGCTCATGCCTGTGCAGCTGTAAGTCAAACACTATCATCATCAACATCATCATCATCACCATCAAGGCAAGTTCAGTAGAATACTGCAAGCAGATTGAAAGAGTTTGGATGTTATGAGTTGAAACCACAGGGATGAAGCTGGTCATTAACATTCTGATTGAAGCTGAATCAGCGCTGATAACTTTGTAAAGCAGTGTCTGCAGTGTCCACACACACACACACACACACACACACACACACACACACACACACACACACACACACACACACACACACACACACACACACACACACACACACACACACACACACACACACACACACACACACACACACACACACGTGCACGTACCGACATACACATACTCACACACATAAATATAATGTGTGGCACTTACTTTTGACACTTACTTTTGAAACAGACACAAAGAAACACAAAACCGCCGCACACAAATGCACACACATACACATACACACACCTACACTTTCACATGCGTGCCGTGCACACACACACACACACACACACACACACACACACACACACACACACACACACACACACACACACACACACACACACACACACACACACACACATACACTCACATGCACACACATACACACATTGGGAACCATTGCATCCAGCCCACAGTCATCAATGGCCATCCTGCAGGACCCTACTATCAAAGGATCACCTCAACGGGCACATCACTAAATCCATTACTAAAAATACCTGCCCATCCCCTGGGATTACTATGCTTAGCTAATGGAGACTGAGCATGCCACAAATCCGGAATTAGGTACTGAAAGGGCTGTCAATGGCCTATCAGCACCTGATCCACTGTCTAGCATTTGAGTTCCCAAGGTTAGCCTGCTACGTGCTACTGTGTGTGTGTGTTTGCGTGTGTGTGTGTGTGTGTGTGTGTATGTGCGCGTATGGTTGTGTGTGTGCATGCGTGCGTATGCTTGTGCGTGTGTGCGTGCGTGCGTATGTTTGTGTCGGTGTCTGTTGTGTGGGTTGTGTGGGTGTGAATGTGTGCGTGTGCAAGTGAGTGTGTGAGTGTGTATGTGTGTGTGTGTGTGTGTGCCATTACTCTTTGCTTTGGGGTTTACTGGCCATCGTCAACATGTCACAGGGTTGGCTGACTAGTAAAAATCTGATACCTGCTGATCTTGAAAATGATTAAAGTGATAATATCCCATTTGGATCACATTTAGGGTTAGGGTCACCTTTTTCAATATAATATATCAGTATTTATTTATTAAATGTATATTCTGGTTAATTTATATTCACTTCTGGGTTAGGGTTAGGGTTACAATGACCAAAATATAATAATTACAATATATATACTATTTAAGTTAGAATATATAATAATAATAATAATAATAACAATAATAATAATAAAAAAAACATCAATAACAATGACATTCATTGACTGGCCAATGTGTCACAATAGGGTGAAGAATGACCTAAAAGGTCAACAGTACTTAATGATGAAAACCTAAGAATAGAATCCCTTGTGTTGAAAACATTCAGTCGGATACGTACAAGACATCCAGGGTGTGACTGCAATACGCAATGAGCTCACAATCAGGCTACAGGTAACCTCTGCTGGTGCAACAGAGTGAGGTGAGAGAGAGAGAGGGGAGAGAGAGGGGGAGAGAGAGGAGAGGGAGAGGGAGAGAGAGAGGAGAGGGAGAGGGAGAGAGAGAGGAGAGGGAGAGGGAGAGAGAGAGGGGGAGGGATAAGGATAGATGGGCAGAGAGAGTGAGAGAGAGAGGGAGAAAGAGGGCTGCCGAGAGAGAGAGAGAGAGAGAGAGAGAGAGAGAGAGAGAGGGAGAGAGAGAGAGAGAGAGAGGGAGGGAGAGAGAGAGAGAGAGAGAGAGAGAGAGAGAGAGAGAGAGAGAGTGCCGAGGGAGAGGGAGGAGAGAGAGAGAGAGAGAGAGAGAGAGAGAGAGAGTGCCGAGGGAGAGGGAGAGGGAGGGAAAGCTGGTGGGGGGGGGGGGGGGGGGGGGGGGGAAGAGAAAGGGAGAAAGAGATGGAGAGGAGAGGGAGAAAGCAAGGGCGTTCCCCGAGGCATCGTCAGAGACTCAACCAATTTGCAGCTGTCATAGGAGTCCAGGAAGGTCGACCCAATAGCTTGCACTGTCGGCCCCTATCTGCTCCTGTCCGAGCACACAAACACACACACACACACACACACACACACACACACACACACACACACACACACACACACACACACACACACACACACACACACACACACACACACACACACACACACACACACACACACACAGGGAGGGACAGAGCCCTTGCAGTGGAATGGGGGGTCAAGGCTGGAGAGGTAGCAGCACACGCTTCCCCTAGCGAGTGGTAGGGTGTGCTGCCATGGCGTCGTCTCCGCTTGACCTCCGAGTCGGTCGCCTCTCCTTCCAACGAGCAGCGAGAGAAAAAAGAAAAATAGTAGATGGAGAGCTGGGGTCAAACAACATGGTGCCTCTCCACGGAGGTGGAGAACCTTCTCTCCTCCAGAGCTCTGAGGAGGTCACAGTCCTGACCCGTCACCGCTGGAGTTCCACAGAGTCGTTGGGACCCTTTAACAGCTGGTCGCTCTGGAATGTTCCACGTTCCAATGGAGATACAGCAGTTGTTTCTAATGTTTAATACAGTTGGTTGTTCGGGCCAACAATATGGGGATTTCCTCGTTGTGGGGTTTCATATGATGGGGAATCCTAGGTGCAGCTACTTTTTTTTCGTGGAAAAACAACGATATTAACTAAGAATCAAACTAACACATTTTCTTTGATTGTGTGTACAAATTCAAGTTTTGCACACAGTTAATCACTAGATACTAAAAAATAAATTAGAGTGAATTCTTTCTTGTTTTTTAATATCAGGTTAACGTTCATTCGTAAAACTCTTGCCAGTATATATTTTGTGGTGTTAATCAATATGCTTAATCCTGTACAGTATCTCAGGTGTCACGTCTCCCAAAAAATGTTTGCTCTCGTATTAAACTCATCTATTA
The DNA here is from genome assembly GCF_031168955.1 of Gadus macrocephalus. NCBI lineage: Eukaryota > Metazoa > Chordata > Actinopteri > Gadiformes > Gadidae > Gadus > Gadus macrocephalus. The sequence goes on from NC_082400.1 coordinate 7,521,492, forward strand.
CTTGTCGCTGTGTCATAGGACTATAGTGGAGTTCATAACAGGACAATGGAGTGTGTGTGGTTGATGGCTGGTTTGAAGCAGCCTCACCTGGCCTGCGTTAGACTGATTAGACTCTGGGGTTGGGTGAGGCTGCACACCTGTGGTTCATATGGCAATCAAAACACAGGGTGAAGCAGCAATCACCACACCACTCGGGGGAGCTCTGATGGCAGAATGTAAACATATGCTCTGCCTGTAACATTTCTTCCAACTCTGCGATAAACCTTCCATGACTCCAATGTCTCATGATGTCGGGAAGCCCACTAAAGCCACCTTTGAATGTGGCAGGATCAACCGCCATAAGGAAAATTGCTTCAGAAGGTAATGAAGTCAAATACTGAACAATTATTTAACTACTGCAAATTAATAATGAAATGCAGTGCCTATGGTTGCAAACGCGCACGCCATGACCAAATGAAACTGACAGCGACCGTGTGGTGAAATTTCCTCTCATCAAAGTAGTTTAATTCTCTCACTCTGTTGGAAAATGTACAATAATATTGCCAAAGCACAAAAGTAAAAGAATTTACTCATATGTAACTGTTGGGATGAGCTCTCTCTCTCTCTCTTTCTCTCTTCTCCCCCCCCCTCTCTCTCTCGCTCCCCTCTCTCTCTCTCTCTCTCTTCTCTCTCTCTCTCTCTCTCTCTCTCTCTCTCTCTCTCTCTCTTTCTCTCTTCTCCCCCCCCTCTCTCTCTCGCTCCCTCTCTCTCTCTCTCTCTCTCTCTGAAAGCAGGGCATTCAGGGTTGTGTACCTTAAGGAATTATAATTTCTAGTAAACCTTGGCAGCGCTGTTGTTGTTCTGTAAGTTGTTTTTAACCAGAGTAATTAGAAAAGTTTTAGCGATGTTTTTCGAATAACGTTGGTGTCACCGCGTCAACAGCCCTTTTACTAGAAAAAATAAATTCCATTTCCAAATAGCGTATCGCATTCCAAGTGGTTTGACAGAGAGCTGGCTAAGGATCGACCACAAATGAAAAGTATAAATGGTGGAGCTTACAGGCCAGACGGAGCAACTAATTCACTTGCACCCCTC
>NC_082400.1:7525165-7527665 GCF_031168955.1 Gadus macrocephalus
CCGAATCAGTGCATTTCCCCTGGGAATTGAAAGGTATACATTATACATTATACAATATACTAGCACAACTGGTTCTGTGAAACCTTCCTGTTTTGCCATTTTTCACAGCGAGCAATTCAAATACAACCAACCCATTGTGTACAACTTTATCTCCATGAACCAGGTATGAAATACCCGGTAAATGGCTTATGTGTAATTTGGAGGAAGTGCTTTATTTTTGTTTTACTGTGTGTGTGCCGAAACACAGCGAATCATTATGGGTCTCTGTGGACCCGGGCGTCTGTGGAAGTGCTCAAGGAGGGCGGGGTATACAGAGTGCCGCAGCCATCAAGCCCTCCTTGCCAACCCCTAAGTATAGCTTCAGCGACCTAGGCTGAACGGCTGCAGTCCTTTGGCTGAACTGCTCTGGTTCTCCCATCTGAACACACACTTCTTGTTTGTGGAGGCTTTGTGGGGACGTGCCGCTCGCACAAAGATATGTCATTGTGACATGTGATATATTACGCTAATGATCAGATGTCCCATGTGACTCATTTTCCCTACACACTACGCCATCATGCTTCTGCTTGATGAAGGACCCTCATGTATGCCGCCATCCCCATACATCATACAAAATGCTTTTTTTGTGGTTTGGTTGCAGTATTAGTGCTGCTGCTTAGGGGTGGGTCAATGCAATGGATTAATGTGAGTAACGGATTGTTTGATAGTCCTCAAGAATTATTATGCCAGAAACGTCAATGTGATCTAATTGGAAACATATTAATGGTACCATCCTGTAGAGGGCGCTATAGTTTAAATACCTTGTTAATTGATTCGCTTCAACAATGTGGTGTTCTGTTCGGCCACAACGGTGGAACCTGCCGAACTTGAACCCCCAACGTTTGACAATAGGCCAAAACACAATTAAGCTAAAATCTCAGCAAAATGTTTAATATTGTTTTTGTAATTACTGAATCGTATTATTTACAGATTTCGGCATGCACAACCTATCAGCACAAAGAATAAACTGTTGTATCGTATGGTGAGGACCCTGCTGTTTCCTTTCCCTACAGCTGCTTCTAAGGACTAGAACTAAAAACACTCAACCTCCAAGGGGGTTGCCCTGTCGTGGTGTTCCTTCACTGCGTCTCATTCAATCATAAGGGTATCTCCTCGGTCCCCCCAGTCCATTACCTCCTATTGATTTGCCACTTTGTTCCTCAACTGTCGCCGGTGTTCTTGTGTACTCTCGGCACAAACCGCCATTCATTACCGGCGCTCTTGTTGCCCCTGTAACTGCGCCGTGATTGGCTGATATTGTTTGATGGAGAGGGTTTGATGAACCCGGTAAGCCTGAAGGTCCCGGCGCTGCCCTCGATGTGTCGTGCGGCGGCGGTCGTGTCCTTTGTGAGCCCGAGTGTCACAGTGTGAACAGCTTGTGGTGGGATTACGTAATTGATGAATAAAAGATGGCGCATTCCCCCCTTTTTCTGCAAGGGACAGCTTGCGGGATATTTGGAATTAGCGCACTTATGTAATTAATCATGCTTTGTTAATGTTAAATAAAAGGATATACAAAATAAGTAAACAGGCAAAAAAGAGGAATATATAATACATGTGGAATATCCATTCATATTGAACAGATTTGGGATGTTAGCTTTATCTTATTTACAAATTAACACACAGGCACGGCAACATTGGATATGTTTTTTTTGTAGTGAAATGGAAAACAACATGAGGCAGGTCTTGGTCTGGGCTACCTACAGGGTTGAACTGTATTCTCCCTGTGACTTCATTCCTCTTTCATGTCTTATTTACGATTCGGGGAGACAACAAGGTTTGCTGTAGGGAAAAAGGGGGAAAAACAAGTTTCCTCAACGCTTTTACCGAGACTACTAAAGGAGTCAGCAACTCAGCTGTGACGTCAGCAGAGGAGCAGAGCAGGTCCATCTCGGTCGCCGTGACGTGGGGTTGCACTGCTTCCAGGGCGTGCCATCTGAGGTGCTTCAGCACTTAGCACTCTAGACGCCATCTTTAAGGGGCATGGCGGGCCGTGTGTTTTCACCACATCTTATGTGCAGGCTACTGTACTCACTGGTAAACACAGTCGATGATCAGGAATGTGATCACAGAACGCTTTGCTATTATTTATGCGGGTGTTAAGAATGATGAATTTAGTCAAACGATTGATTTAAATTGGTTATCAAATTGAAGTGCACATGCACAGATTCCCATACATATGTATGACCGTTTTCATGCTGCCTGACTTGCTGACTGACTGCAGCACTTGTTTATCAATTTAAGAAATGGAGCATAAATTAAAAGGCAAATACGTGATGATGTGTGATGTGTAATGTCGCGCCTCATTTAGCAGTAAGTGAATGTGGATCTGAATGTGACGTTCCCATGCATCCACGGTGGATCTAGTCAAACACTGGGGGCTTATCAGCCCAGGGAAGATGCACATCCCTGTCCCTTCTGCCTCTCTCTCTCCTGTGGATGGATGCACAAGACATTACAA
>NC_082400.1:7530165-7535165 GCF_031168955.1 Gadus macrocephalus
ATCTATGTTGTTTTGTAAGGGAGTGATTGTCTGGCTCTAATGCCATCAAACGCCACTTCACCACCTGGTTCTAGTCCTTAGTCTGGTTCATACCGCCAACCACCGCTGTGTTTATATCGTTCACCACCACTTAGTTTATAAACTCACCATCGTTATGTTAATAATGCTCACCACCGTTGTGTTAATAATGCTCACTTACGTTAATAATGCCCACCAGATAATGCTCACCACCGTTATGTTACTAAAGCTCACTTATGTTAATAATACTCACTGCCGTTATGTTAATAATGATCACCACTGTTGTTAATAGCGCTCACCACCGCTATGTTAATCACGCTCACCACCGTAAAGTTAATAATGCTCATCCCTGTTATATTAAAACTGCTCACCACTGTTATGCTAATAACTCTCACCAGCATTATGTTAATAATGCTCACAATCGTCATAATGTTAAAAATGCTCACCACCATTATGTTAATAATACTCACCACTGTAATATTAATAATGTTCACCACCGCTATGTTTATGTTTAACATTCGATCCCTCTGTGGTTAAACCTTTCCCCAGCATTATGCTCCGACCTTTCATCCCCGTTGTGTTTATACCGATCCGGTGCAAGGCATTCTAATCAACTCTTACTTATTTGAAAAAAATAAACAACATTGGTGTTATTGAAATGAAGTGCTGACCTTTACGGGAAACAACCGACTGTAGGTTAGTGGAAGGTGAGCCGGACCACGTCGCCCCTGTGTATCAACACAGTCGCCATCTGTTTGGTTGTATTAGCTCTGCAGCACAACACACACTCACACCGACACACACACACACACACACACACATACATGCATGACACACGCACACACACACACACACACATATGTATGCACCTACGCATGGACACACACACACACACACACACACACACACACACACACACACACACACACACACACACACACACACACATATGTATGCACGTACGCACGGACACACACACACACACACACATATGCACGCACGTAAGCAAGCACACACACAGACATGCATGACACATGCACACACACACACACACATGCACGTACGTATTTACAGACACATGCACTGTCACTTTCCCACATTCAAACACACACAGACACATGCACACACACACACACACACACACACACACACACACACACACCACACACACACACACACACACACACACACACACACACACACAAAGATGCATTATTCATTTGGCACTCAATGGAGTAATTACTTATTGGAAGACGGAAATTAGGTAAAAAATAAATCAATCACTTTCGTTGTGTGTGAAAGTCAATATCACAGGGGTTTCACAACGGGGACTTACAAAGTTAATAGGATATATGCACATCTGTCCATGCTGACGTAGATGGGATCCGGACAGACACACACACTGTGGACACACTACACACAAACATACACACAAACACACAAACTATGAACACACTTTAAACATACACACACGCACAAACACACATACACGTAACAGGGTTTGGCGGAATTACAAAGTGCACACACACATACACGTGTGTGCACGCACACACACGCATTGCCACACAAGCACACAAACACACAGCGCTGTGTGGAAATGCAAAGCACACATCCATTACACGGTAGCCGATAGCTAGGAAAGCGTGTTTTATGTTTCATCATGGAGGACACAGCCGGGTCACCTTGACCGAGCCCTCTCTGAACACAAGACCAATACAATCAGGCCATTTATTCATTCCCAAACTGCATCTAAGCGCTATCATGCTCAGATTCCTCTATGATGTGCTCTGACCTTGCCAGTCTGTCCCCAAGTCCATGCTGTAAAGGGCGAGGTTTTAATGTCGTTCAGCATGGCCATCAGAGGCCTTTCTCTTTCAGCGTGTTTTTCTTTTAGTAACGTGTAAGAATTGTGGTGAGTTCCCATTAGGTCTTCAGCATAGAAGATCACGTGAATGTATAATTAATTAACTATCCACATGAATGGGAAGAAATACTGCTGTAGATATCCATAAATGCATTATAATTAAAAGGTAGTGAAATATGCTGGTAACCTGGTTACTACTACTAATACTACTAATCAGTTGGCTCCAGAGACCAACCAATGAGTCATTCAAAAACTCCCAATGATGGCCAGGAATTATCATTGGCCATTAATATTGATGTTGAAACTATATCATATATATTGTATGCTTTATGTTGAAATTGTTGTTTGCATTTCAAATTGCATGCACATAGTGACCTTTTGGTGCTGATTTACACGCTGGAATGTTAAAGATCACCATTTACATTTAGTCAGACACTATTTGCCAAAGCCAGAAGTGAAACTGAGGAAAGTCAAAGCATACAATCAAAATAGGAGTGACAACTAAAAGGAATAGCTATCGGTACGCAACGCAATGGTGAAAGAAGTTACAGAAGGCACATCCTGAATTCAACACGAGATCCAAAACGTCCGCCTAGTCCGTCTATGAGACGATTCATCGTCCGTCCTGTCTGACGTCTTGGACCACTGTCCTCCTCCTCTAACCCCAACAGCGGGTTTAATCCACACACCTCAGACCCGTCACTTTGTTGAGCTGTCAGCCCGGCATGCAGGCGGCATCCCAGACAGCCAGACACCTGCTGTGTGCTCGCCTGCTAAAGCGGCTAACGATTGGGGTTAGCAGGCGGAGTCTGCCAGCAGGGGGATGGAGCCCGGAGTGAGAGGCTCAGGGTCCTCAGCTTCTGATGGATTCATCCATGGCAGCCGCAGTGAGCGGGGAGACGGGGCAGGGCTTGTTATTCTGGAGAGGAGAGATCCGAGACAGGTAATCTTTACCCAATGGGTGGGGGAAGGCCTACGCCGCAAACAATGGGGGAGAAAGAAGGAGAGAGGGGGGAGTCGATGAGATAAGGTGGAGGTGTACTGAGATTCGACGGAGGAAAATGATAAAAGAAACAACGCAATTAGTTATCAAGAGAGATTCCGATTTTCACCAAGGGGCTCTTCGTTTGTGTCGTTGCGATCCGATGGCAGCTTTCAGAAATGCCTTGTTCAAGGTGTTTCATCTCAAAGCATCGTCAGAGTGCTTTCATAGGGAAACAAAGGAAGAGAGTGGTCGACCTATCGAAAGAGAGGTGGGGTTCAGGGGAAGGCTTCCTGCGTAATCTGCTGGCACCCTCTGTGCCCAGGTGGCTGCTGGGTAACTCTGGAAGGGGATACTGCTGAATACCAACAGTCGCTGTCAGCGCATTATATCTTATTACATTACATAGGAACACCCTGTGCTCGTTATGTAAGCTAATGCTTTTATTATGGCCGACACAGGACATTAACGTTAAGGAAAACCATCCTAGCAGAATGTATGTTCAGCGTTTTCACAGTGTGCTGTTTTCTTCTTATTTTCATGCACCTTTAAAATATTTTACAGTATATTTGACAGAAACCCTTTTTTGGTAGCACTACTCCCTTTGCGTGTGACATTGTGAGGTCACGGTGAGGCGTGGGATAGGTGATATCACTATGACCCTTGGTGCGAGCTGCATACCACGTTAGAATTCACCCACATTGGAGAAAAGACTCACTATCCTATCCATCCAAGGATGAACAAATCGGTTATGTGCACAGACACGTGCTAACAATCCACACACCGCACACCGTATCCTAAAATGCCTCGAATAAAAGCGGCCATCAAACAGCATCTATGGTTGCACACATTTCATTCAAACCCGGTTTTAACCGCGACTACCCTGCACCGCAGACGACAACGCCGTTACCTACCTGCCGGACGCAGCGTGGGTTATATAACGCCTAAACAGCTGTACTCGGTGAGCACGCTCAGCGCTGGCCTCTCCGCCTTGTTAGATCCCGGCTCGGTTGCGCTCGCTGCACGGTTTCAGCTAATCGGAGCAGCTACCTTGGTTTGACATCGCCCAAAGGCCTGTACTTCCTGTTCCCTCCCGTTCTCTCCCCACCACCTGCCTCTCCCGCATGCACGCCTCTCCCAGCCCTCCCTCGTGCACACACCCTCTCGTGCACACCTTTCACGTGCACACCTTGGCGTGCACAGCCCCGGACGGGCTCCACTTCTGACTCAATGTGAGCCCACAGTGTGTGTCTCACAGAGACACAGCCATAACACTTAAGGAGGGGACGAATGTGTTTCGTGTTTAGGCATTCAGCAGACGCGTTTATTCAAGGTGTGATATTTTTTAATAAATGTTGTTATACATTTCTACAGGTAGACTGGAGAGATTGGGCTTTGAACTCAGAACCTTTTGCTGTTTGTATGCCTGATTTCCATTAGATCTATTTTTTGTCTTAGGTTTTCTCGATTTGGTGTCGCTCACCATGCTTCCTCTCCTCTCTCGGCAGTACAAACAAGTGGAGCAGTACATGTCCTTCCACAAGCTTCCTGCGGACATGCGCCAGAAGATCCACGACTACTACGAGCATCGGTACCAGGGCAAGATCTTCGACGAGGACAACATCCTCAGTGAACTCAATGACCCGCTCAAAGAGGTGAGGGGTTAAACGCATGAAAATCTATTCCTGTATGTTTGCTTTCTTCTTTGTGTACTTATACAGGATTGATGCTCTATTTTGGTATTTGTTGATGCATTTGCTGGAATACGCAAACTAATGTTGACGTTCAAGGTCCCAATTCCTTTTTGAGGGTTTAGGATTAATCTTATGAACAATATGGTACCCACAAAACTGAAAGCATAATGGAAGTTTTATTTTCTTATTTAGCCTCCTGCTGCTCATGCACAATGTACGCCGGTATATTTCTGTATTTTTGATGCATTCCCTGTGATATATATCACAATGTGGGACATCACAGGTTGAATACCTTTGAACGTCTGCTCCATATTTATTTTTGGAACAATACCGTAAAGTATACACATACAGACACACACACAAAAAAACAGCTTATCCTTTTTACACATGAATCCATTTCCTCTGAGAAGATCAGGGCGGTTTATTTTTTTCGGGGGAAACA
>NC_082400.1:7540165-7560165 GCF_031168955.1 Gadus macrocephalus
TGTAGCATGTTTCTGTAGCATGATGGTATTCTTGTAGAGAACATGATGTAAGACAAAGGAGGAAGAGAATGGATTTTGTTAGCAAACACTCAAGTGACAAAATTCTGTTCAGCTAACCTAAATTAGCTTGGTTTCCTGAAACTCTTATACAGGATACCCGATTGCATCGATGAATCCATCGATATCACATCCATTAATGAACTCATGAAACACCTGATGTACGCCCGGAGGACGTAGAGATAAGAACATGGATTTGTGTTTCAACTGTGGCTTTAGCACTACAAAGCGGCCACAGTGACGCACATCCCAAGACATAAAAGCGCATCGTTCCTCCATGTCTCCACCGGTGTGCCGCCACCTGTTCTTGCCTTCTGCGCAACTGGCAATTTTGTTTTTCAGGTTCATTTTTTTATTCACTCCCTTTGCCTGAGTAAAGCAAAGTAAAAAAGCCTGAGTTGGAAGCAGCTGGCCAGTGTCACCCATCTACCTCCCACTTATAACTCACGCACGGCCCAGAACCCGGGATTAATCCAGGGTAGGAGGACAGGGTGGGGTCTGACAGGGGAGAGAGGGGAACAGAGAGGGTGGCGGGGGGGAGAGAGAGTGAGAGAGAGGGAGAGAGAGAGTGAGAGAGAGGGAGAGAGAGAGAGAGAGAGATGGAGAGGGAGAGGGAGAGGGAGAGGGAGGGGGAGAGAGAGGGAGCGGGGGGGGGGGGGGGGGGGGGGTGAGGCATGGAGAGAGAGTGATGTTGAATAAGGGGAGATTGAGAGAAAAAGAGGAAAAGGCAAGAGAAAGGAATATGATTAGAGAGAGAGAGAGAGAGAGAGATAAGAGAGAGAGAGAGAGAGAGAGAGAGAGAGCTACAGAGAGAGAGAGCTAGAGAGAGAGAGAGAGAGAGAGAGAGAGAGAGATACAGAGAGAAAGAGAGAGATACAGAGAGAAAGAGTGGGATAGGGAGGGAGAGAGAGAGAAAGAGAGAGAGATGAGGGTTAATGACAGGGGTTGTGCAAATCAGGGACAGAGACTCAGATAGAGAGATGGAGGGACCGAGTGGCTTTTGAATCAGCGAGAGAGATTGAAAAGTATGGATACTTAAAAAAAGTGCTCTCAGGCGAAGACGGCATTAGCATGCTAATGAGCGGCGGCTCTGTGAGGACACTAATCCAACATTTACCTCGGAGACCCGGTCCTATCCAGCCCTGCATGCTAAACAGGTACGAATCGGGAGCCTGTTTTTTTGCCGTTTAGCTCCACCAAATGTAGACATCCCGAGGGGCAATGAGCATGTATGCCCACGCTGGGACAATTACAGACGGCCGATAAGAAGCATCCCCTGCCGGCCTTGTATTTGTTATTCATGCGGATTTCCAATCCGCCATAGCCATAGCCATGGAGTGCTGACGACAAACGGCTGGTTACCATGGGATTGCATGATACATGTATTGACAGCAAATTACCCACGATGCCCCGGGGGTCCCACTGTGATGCTCTGTGACAAGGTGATGGAAACCACGCGTCAAGTCACATCACGTTCCAGCCCTGATGGGTCTTGTCTGTCTGTCTGTCTGTCCGTCTGTCCGTCTGTCCGTCCGTCTGTCCGTCCGTCCGTCCGTCTGTCTGTCCGTCTGTCTGTCTGTCTGTCTGTCTGTCTGTCTGTCTGTCTGTCTGTCTGTCCTCTGTCTGTCTGTCCCTCTGTCTGTCCCACTGTCTGTCCCTCTGTCTGTCCCTCTGTCTGTCCCTCTGTCTGTCCCTCTGTCTGTCCGTCTGTCTGTCTGTCTGTCTGTCTGTCTGTCTAAGTATCTCTCTCTCTCAGTATGTCAGTCTGACTGTCAGAGTCTGTGTGTCTGTATGTATGACTACCTGTCTGGCTGTGATCTTTAAACCCCGGTGATGAATGTACACACGTAGCCGCCGTTGACTCTAATCCCAGGCCGCGTGTTGACGCTCCCCGCCCTCCCGTGTGTCTGTCTGGCTCTCGTATGGGCCTCAGTCGGAGCCGTCCTTTGTATCCACGTCAAACAGAATATTTCACTTCTCCTCCGAACCGCACTCACACCTTATACACACCCTCGGCGCAAAGGTGTTGTTCACACATCTGACAGACCAGGCACCGCGCCATTTTGCAGAGGAGAACACACCGGGTGAATATCAGAAATAAGCCGTACAACACGTCTCATTTTGCTCTTCATTCGTTGGCTGTCAACATCGGATGGATGAATGGATGAATGAATGAATCTAGATTAATGCTTACTCAGAATACTATGATGTGAACATTAGGTTGTGGTAAATGGTGTTTTTATCAGGGATGTTTGGCTTTAAGGTACATAATTGTTATTGCTTGTTGTTGTGTTTCATTCAATGTCTATTAAGTCTGGATATGGTTCTGGTAGTCGACATATGTATAGATAGACATTTTGCACATATATATATATGTATGTAACACGACAACCATATCATGCATGCCTGCAGACATGCTCAGTATGCGGCCATGAGTGGTAAAAAAATATTCTTTTTTTTAGCTTATTTATTTCGTTGACGTGTGAATGAATATTCCCTCTTGTCTGAAACACCATCTGAGGATCCCATAGAGTCAGGACAGCAACCCTTGGAACATAAATGAATGGAAGATATTTGGCGTTGAATCCAGCTTTACAATCACTGATGAACGTAACCAAAAGGTTCCCCTGTGATCAACGCACAGGTCAGAGAGTAGGACAGGACCTTACCAAGAGATCCATGTGCAAAAAAATTTCATTTCTGTCACAATACACATGTCTGGATGGTATTGACATATCTGGGTAGAACTGTTGTGTATTGTTATGTATGGTATGGATATTATCTATGTTAACCCTAACCCTTTCATCGAAGGAGACAGTATAAATGTATTTATTGAGATACCCCTCATCAACAAGCTGCTAGGAGTTTGTCAAAAAGATTCAGGTAGACTGCTGACATTGGCATCGTACCAGAACCTTTGGGCTGGCAACTCGATGACTAGACTATCCTGCCCTGCGTAGTTTACAATATAATGGGGGATGCAATCAGGTCCCCTCACCAAAGTGGTTTCATTGTTATACACGATGGTGTTCAACAGTCGTCGTTAAGAAGCTCCTCAGAAAGTAGGAAAACCAGTGATTTCACTCATTAGGCGATCATTATTATGAAACTGATTGCTTGCGAAGGACTCTTGTGTAGACTTACTTACTTATTACACAGTGGCATGATGAATCAAGCTAGCTGACTGGCTACGACAGGACCGCTAATGGTTTGGCGTTTTTTTATTTACTTTCCATTAGCTTTTCCTTCCCTAGCCAAGCACTGAGGGTTTGTCTATATGGTAATGTTCTGCAGTGTTAAGGGGCATGGGATAAGGGGGCAAGTTCAATATGTTGTTCTAAGAAATCGAATTATTCATGTTGTCATGTTGAAGCCTGTGTGTTCTTTTCTTTACAACTGTAATTATCTTTCTCTATCTGACTGCAGTGTTGTTGTTTTAATATCTATGCATTCATTCAAATGTTATTTTGCTATCCTATAGTTTTATAAATGTAAATTGCAATGTCTTAATTATAATGTATTTTTCCTAATGCATCCATCCTTCTCTCTTTCTCTCTCTCTTTCTCTCTCTCCCTCTCTCCATCTCTCCATCTCTCCATCTCTCCATCTCTCTCTCTCGCTCTCTCGCTCTCTCTCTTTCTCTCTGCCTCTCTCTGTCTCTGTCTTTGTCTCTCTCTGTCTCTCTCTCTCTCCTCTCTCTCTCTCTCTCCCCCTCTCTCTCTCTCTCTCTCTCTCTCTCTCTCTCTCTCTCTCTCTCTCCTCTCTCTCTCTCTCTCTCTCTCTGTCTCTCTCTCTCTCTCTCTCTCTCTCCCTCTCTCTCTCTCTCTCTCTCTCTCTCTCTCTCTCTCTCTCTCTCTCTCTCTCTCTCTCTCTGTCTCTCTCTCTCTCCCTCTCTCTCTCTCTCTCTCTCTCTCTCTCTCTCTCTCTCTCTCTCTCTGTCTCTCTCTCTCTGTCCCTCTCTCTCTCTCTCTCTCTCTCTCTCTCTCTCTCTCTCTCTCTCTCTCTCTCTCTCTCTCTCTCTCTCTCTCTCTCTCTCTCCCAGAGATCTGCCTGCTGACTAAGGGCCGGCGGACGGCGAGTGTCCGTGCCGACACCTACTGCCGCCTCTTCTCTCTGTCCGTGGACCACTTCAACGAGGTGCTGGAGGAGTACCCCATGATGCGCCGCGCCTTCGAGACGGTCGCCATTGACCGACTGGACCGCATTGGTAAGGGACCCCCCTCCTTTCCCCCGGACCCCCCAGTCCCCCCCCCCCCCCCCCCCCCACAAACCCCTCAAACCCCGCCTCCCTCACATCCCGTGGTCCCCGTCCTTCTGGTCGGAACGCGTTGCCTGTCATGCCTTGTCGTCTCGTCCCCATTCCGTGTCCGTCTGTCTGTCCGTCTGTCCGTCCGTCTGTCTGTATGACTCCATCACGGCATTGTGTCCGCCATCTTGTGCTGCATGACATGTTTGCTCCTCCTCTATGGTCTAACCTCTTGGTTTTGTTTCTCCCCATCTCTTCTTTCTTTTGTCTTGAGTATATCATCCGTTTATAAAACAAGTGTGTCTTATGTAACAAAGTATCCGGTCCTGTGGATGGGGTTAGTTTGAACCCCGGAAGGCAGTGCATGTCGCTGGCCCAGGAGGGAGTCAGTTCGCCACCACCGTCCCCCCCCCACCCCCTCCCCTCCCTGTGGACCCCCTCCCCTCTCCCCCCTAAACACTGGAGCCCCGCGGGGCGGACGGAAGCTAACCTCACGTGCATGCGCCTCCGCCTCTCCTCCCACTCATCCGCACACCTGGGTATGAGCAGCTCCCAAACCCACCAGTCAGACCACCACCACCCTGCTCCACACCGCCACCCGAGGGCGGCCCAGTGGGCGGGCACTGAGCTGAGGCCGGCCGGGGGCACCAGAGACCCCCTAGAGAGGTCCAGATCCATTAAAGACTGACAGTCTCCCACGTGCTCAGTCACTCTTTGGTAAACTTCCCCATTGAACTCCGCTTCAATGTTTCTCTGATCAAGAGAGAGTTATTGAGAAAAGGCGGACACTGAAGGAAAATGATGTTGTTTTTCTACACAAACACAGTTGCCAGTTGAAAAAGGGGCACATGTATTGAAGTCAACCAGGGCAGTTATTGTTTGGGTACCAAGCTATGTAAGATATTTAATTTTATATTTGCCTATTCAGTTTTCTTTTTAGGATTACTTGCAGTCTTTTAAACAAATCACGTTCAAACCGTTTTTTCGTGAAACTCGTAAAGTCAACCCTGTCAGAATTAAAGGGTTATCTTTCTCCAAGTTGTTGTCTTTGGCAACAACTTTGGTTATAAGCGGTCGGTTTTCCTCGAGGTACAAACCGTGTCGACACCGAGGTCGTTACATTCATAGTGCAAGGACCTTCATCAGTGGGCCTTAAGCTCAATCCCCATTGTGTGACCTCATTCAATCGTAGAAAGTGACTTAACAGGAATTTGTTTACATGAAAAACTTTATGTAACCAATTTATTTCAACTTTGATTTAATACAAATACATACATACATAAATAAAAAAACATAAATGCATGAATACATACATGCATACATACAAACATACGTACATACGTACATACATACATACATACATACATACATACATACATACATACATACATACATACATACATACATACATACATACATACATACATACATACATGATACATATACCTGTATACATAAATACTTACATGCATAAACAGATTTAACCGTTGTTGTTATTGTCTTAGTTTCCTATAGTGATCAGGATTATCAGATATATTCGATTTTTAATAAAGTTTCAGTAACTAGACTATATTATGTCAATAACGGTAGTATGGGGCACTAACGCCCCCATAATCACAGAAATCAACACTTAACCTTTTTAGTGTTGCTTTGTTTTGATAGCATCTAACTAATCAATGTTTTTCTAAATATGTGGGATGCACTTTTGCTTCACAAAGCACAAGAAATTCTTCTCAACTTTAAAGAGGCAAATGCCAATTAAATGTTCTTTGTCCGAAAGACAAAGCAACCAGGATATTATGATATGATCATGATATTTATAGCAATCATCCCATCATACAGTACGCAACTATTTGATATATTTATATGTTTAAACTTTTGGGACGAATGAAACTATGCTTGCACATCTTCTGCACAGTTTCTTACAATATTTAAAAGTGCTATCCATAACGATAGTGTGCCAATGTTGTCTCAAAGCGTTTAACAAGCTGCGTCAAAGAGTCTGTGTCTTTGTAGTAAATGTTGGTGTTTCGTTCCCTGACGTGGCTTTGTTTTTGTCTGTTGTTTTCGCCTTTTCTGAGGCATGTCGATATTGCAAATGCCCCGCAAACCGATTATTGACTCAACATTGAAATACTATTGTGACAAGCAGGTCAGCGATCAATCAATAAACCATTCGCGATTGTTGGCCGCAGGCTCTAAAGTGAGCAAGAATCCATCAAGCGCTCTGGTCTGTCCCCTTGTTGTTGAGAAGAATACTGCTTTCCAGAAAGAAAGAAAAAAATAGTTATTTTGACTGCTATGCCCTATGCCCTTTGTCAAATGAAAAACTACATTTGCCCTTTTGACCTTAGTGCTCGGTTTGGTTAGCTAGCGGTGTCCCACATTCCTTCAAAATGGCAGCCGCCTACTATTGCGTAACACTTCTCCTTACAGAAGTGTTATTGCTTCAATCCATTCATTCGAACTGATCATTAAACGGGGGGTTTTGTCTCATACGAAGGGGTGGGGGGGAAACACACACATGATGTCATGATCTGTGCTGGATGTGTCGTTTATACATATAAATGAACTGCATTTGGTTAAGTGCTTGTTTGACTGTCGAACTAAGGCAACAGACAGTAACCATGCATTGAAACCAATAACTTGTTGCACATTTGACGTGATCTTCTATCTAAAAATTATTTGACCAGGAGTCCGTCTTGAGACGAGCACATCTCGTTTTCAAGAGTGTCCTGGCCGACCAATAGGCATCAGGTAAACATTTTATTCCAATTCCAAATATATACGAAAAAGGGGAATTTTTGAGCGGCAGAATCGCAGAAATGGGTCCTCTCCATTTATTTCACCAAGACCATGTCGTGCCTCTTGTGTTAACTTAAGGATGGAAGTTATCGTCTACTGTAGTACTGCACACCATTTATTTTGATACATTTAGAAATTTGAAATAGCATAGTATAATGAGAGAACACATCTGGTAAATTTTTATTTGTTATAAATATAATATGAGTATGACACATTTTTGGTTATATTTGTTATAGTTGAACTGTATTCCACAATAAAAAATTCTGACCTTTGATTAGTGAATTACCAGGAACTCTACTAATGCAAGGCCATACATGTTTTGGTTTCTGTTACATTGCAGTGATCTCATTACATTTTTTCTTATTTTCTTTATCATGTTTTCACAAACAGATATTTTAGTTGTAGTAGTTGTCATATGAGGATATATATTATATGTGTTTCCTAACAATTTGCCCAAAAAAAGATTTGGACCATGTTGGATAATTCCTAGAGTAATAACTTTAAGCAGCTTTATTTTTGGCCTATTTTTAGACACTGACGTGAGAATAACCACCTGGTGCTGGTGAAATTGGGAAGACATGTCTTTCCCTGTAGAGTCAAAAATCACTGACAAATTCTCTTTGGCGTAAATGTCCTCACAACTTCCTTCCGACGCACATACACACACACACAGACACACACACACTCTCTCTCTCTCTCTCTCTCTCTCTCTCTCTCTCTCTCTCTCTCGCTCTCGCTCTCGCTCTCTCGCTCGCTCCGTCTCTCACATACACAAACACACACACACAGCGGGTCACAATTCTGTTCTACTAATTTGACATATTTATTTGCGCTAACAGTCATCATCTTAGAGGTACACTTGGTAGAAATAGAAAAGAGTTGATTGATCAAATACCAGAAATGCATTCTTATCTTTATCGGGGTTGAAGTGAAGATTTATTTTTGTTCATATTTGTACCTGACATAGTCATCATTATTTACATGTTGTTATTTATATGTTGTCCGTTACAGTTTTTTGTACTTTCTTTTCTTGTTTTTTGGTGTCATTGTATTTGTTGTATTTGTTCAAATGTTGATGGGTCAATGGTCCCTAAAAAAACTAAAAAACTTCTGCACTAGTCATTTGCATAGGCATTTGAATATGAATATGCATTCAAACATTATAATTGATGTTCAATTGGATTGTGAGCAACATCTTTTTGGTGATGAATTTGTTTGTGAATTATTATTTACAGTTTAAGCCTTATTTGAAAAAAATCATGTAACCAAAAGCTAATTTTACTCGTGATTGTTTTGCCGAATTCTGTCCTTACTTCCACCAGATTTCTATTCTACTTGCTATTCAAATTTTTATATTGACCTGTTCATAGACATTTACAGATATTCATGCATTTAAGAATACCTAACTCAACTCATCTGTGTTTACATACGTTGAATAGTGTACTATAACTGTTATGTTCCGAATTTATTTGCATTTGGTGAAAAACAGAAAGGCCTGTGTTTCTAAGACGAAGGCTTTAACCCCTTAAGGTTGGATTTGGAAAAATAATGTATACCTTCATTGTTTTTCCCTTCTACAGTGATTAACCCTCTAAAATTTAAAAATGCCATGACTTCGGCCTTGTAAGTGATCATTAGTTTCACAGCAGGGTGTCTAGTGCTAGGCATAGCTTAGCATACCTTCCTACCTATAGTCTGTCCTACAATACATGCATACTTACAGGTTTAATCATATTTCATGAATTTATATTATGTTAGAGATTATCACATGTTAACTATAAGTCTTGTTTATGTTAGCAATAATATTATATATTGAGGCCAAAATGGCACTAAAATCTTTATTAAAATCAAATGCAAGTACACTTATTTCAAAATCCTCCTAATAACAATACAAATAATAATAATCATAATATATATAATTTTACTACATTGCGTCAAAAGATACAAAGCCATGATGAGAATTAGAGAGAATGTTTGCCCCTATAAACTAATATTGATCATCTTTTTACATTTAAGCCCACCTTACCAAACATTGGCAGGTGTGATCAGTTGTCTTTATGTATCATGTGTGTGAGGGTTAGGAGAGCAGACATGCATTTATCTATGCTAAAATAACCTAGCTGAACAGTCACACTGAAACAGCCGCATGAATCACTTCTCTCAGAATCTCTCACAATAATTACCTGAAGAAATTAAAACTGACTTTGTAAAAGCAAACTTAGCAAATAAGTCAGTTTGCTTTGGCACTCGAGAAAGCAGCCACATTTTTTTGAATTTGAGAGAATTTGACATCCAAATATGTTTCCTTCAATCTTGTAAATAATTGATGGAGGACTTAAATATTGATCTAACTAGACAAGAAGTGCGGTCCAGTCCAAGCTTGTTGTAATAGTCAGCAGTCAACTCACCGACAGCCGACCGATTTGTAGTTCTGTGTATGTTTCAATTTGTAGGGCAGTCATCTTCAGGCAGATAAATTATTGATTATTTTTTTAGGATTACGGCCTTGACTAAAGTTATTTGTAAAATTTGGTTGATAGATCATTAGAAAAGAGGTAATAATAAATCCAGAAATCATGCAATAATAATTCTAAATATCGCTGAATGCCTGCAAAATACAATGTATTATTTCGAGTTTGGGGAACATTATTATTTTACAAACGCTTCATCAATTAGTAAGTATATATTTTTATTGCAATACACACCATTACACCCTACCTAGTAGCATACTAGCAATTTGTCATAGTGTTGTTGTTGCTTGGCAGTGTCTAATGAAAAGTGGTCACCCTAGCTATCCTTGGGTTTTGATTAAGGACAAGTCAGTGTCATTGCGTAGTCAATAGTTTGTGACTTTGAATTTGATCATTTTGATATAGAACATGTCCCTTTGGTCTAGACAGAGCCGTAGAGTTGTGTTTGTCCTTTTGGCAGGTCCTTAATGACATTTTCCTTTCTTATCTGTATGTCATTACCTTATGACAGCCTATCAGCTACTCCATGTTCCACCGGCAGTAATCTGTGTCTTCCTGTGTCTCCTTCACCTCCACCCCTCACCTCCTCACTCCTCACCTCCTCTCTCCTGTCACCCTCACTGTCACTCAATGTCCCCCCACTCATCCCCACTGATCACCGTTAACTGGAGAGAAACATGCAGTTTGTATGAACGTATAAACTCAGAGGATGCACCCCACGTACAGCACAGCACAGTCTAGTCTAGTCTGGTGGTGGTGTGTTAAGGCGAAGGTCCTCAAAGGTCACATAGGTCCTCAAAGGTCACATAGGTCCTCGAAGGTCACATAGGTCCTCGAAGGTCACATAGCTATGGCACCGATCACCATCGTCGTTTGCAAAAATAAATACAAACTGCATCGTTCGAGTGTGTTGCGTCCTGCAGTGTATTCTGTAGCGCGGTATCCCCCACAAGGCTAAACCCCTCTCCCCTCGCCCCCTCTCCCCCCCTCCCCCCTCCTCCCCCCCCCAAACAGGGAAGAAGAACTCACTGCTGCTGCAGAAGTTCCAGAAGGACCTGAACGCCGGCGTGTTCAACACGCAGGAGAACGAGATATTGAAGCAGATAATCCGGCAGGACAGGGAGATGGTGATGATGGTGGACCGCAAGCACTCGGTCAGCGGGATGAACTCCACCCCAATGTCTGGAAACTCCATCATTAACTCCCCCGCGCAGCCGCCCTACTCCACCTCCATAGGCACCAATCAGCTCCAGCAGTCCGCCTTCCCCCTGACCTACAGCGCCTCCGCTATCGCCAACGCCTCCGCCGCACGCATCCTGCCGGCCGCCGCCGCCGCCCAGGGGGTCTTCATGGCCCCCGGGGTCTCCTTCGGCAACATGAGCGCAGCCGGCTCCTCCACCTCCATCTCCCCGGTCGTGGTCAACCTCCCCTCCCTGCAGCAGCAGCAGGGCGCCATCATGTCGCCGTGCTCCTTCACCGCTGCCATGTGCAGCCCACCCGTGCAGACCCCTCTGGCTGGCCGGAGCTTCCAGTACCGCTCGCCCACCGCCTCCCAGCTGTCCCTCATCCAGCAGAGCCTGCCCCCGGCCCAGCAGCAGCAGCAGCAGCAGCAGCCCCTTCCCCCCCCACAGCAGCAGCAGATGGCCCAGCCACCAGCGCTGTCGAGCCCTGCCTCCGCCGCCTCCTCCTCCTCCACGCAGCAGTCCCCCGGGCAGCAGCAGCAGCAGCTCCTCTCCTCGCCCCAGAGGGGGGAGCACGTCCTCAAGGGCTCGCCGGCGCTGCAGTCGGTCAGCCTGAGTCGAGACGTGCGCCACCTGTCGGCCTCCCAGCCCTCCCTGCCCCACGACGCCACCCCGAGCCCTAGGGGCCACGCCCCGCCCGGGGACTCCCTGGCGTCCATAGCGCCCCCGGCGGCGGCGGCGGCGGCGGTGGCGGCGGCGGCGGGATCAGGGATCCAGGCGATCCAGGGGATCCAGGGGATCCAGGCGATCCAGGGGATCCAGGGGATGGCTCTGCAGGGGGGCCTGCGCACCACGGTACCCCAGCGGGTCAACTTGTTCCGCCAGATGTCGTCGGGGGCGCTGCCGCCCGTGCGCTCCGCGGTGGGGGCGGCGTCGGTGGGCGCGGGGCTGGGGGTCCCGGGGGCGGCCGGCGGCGTGCAGCACAGGGAGTCGCCGGGGTCGAGGAGGGATTCTGTCCTGAGCAGTGCAGAGACCGAGCAGGACAAAATGCGTTTTTCATCCAATTTATGATTCGATTTTGAGGGTTTTTTTCTGGGGTCCTTTTTTCCTTCTTCTTCTTCTCGAACCTGTGTTGCAATTCACTCTTCTTTTTTTTAAAACACGGAAATACGCAAAAGAAGATGTACATGAGAGACTTTCAGTATTTTCGGTTTTCCCACTTTCCCCTTGAAAAGATAACCTCATAGACACCCTGTACAGACAGCCCTTGTATTATAGTTTAGACACACTGTCTCCCTAAACATAAGAATGTATATTACACAAATATATAGATATATCTATATTTATCTATTTATCTATCTATATATGTATAGATATATCTATATTCATCGATATATCTATCTATATGACTAAATGTAGATAGATATAAAGATATCTGCTATGATAACATAAATGTGTGTGTGTAAATCCAACTAGAATATTTGGCAATGGCTATTTAAAAGCTCTAGTATAAACATGAGTCTTCCTTTCCGAGAATTATAAAGAAACATGAAATGTTATTGATTTTTGTTTTGTTTCGCTGTTTGTTTCCCTTATTTTTAAGTTAACTTTTGTTAACTTAAAAATATTGTTTGTTTAGTTAACTGAATGCATTGTAGTTTCTGATGCAATCTGTATGATTTCAGTTTCCTTTTGTACTGAAGATATTGGTGAAAATGAGCAGCTTTGGCACCACTGTGGATAATAAGTCAAAAATACTTTGGGTGGGGGAAAATACTGTCAAAAGCACACATTACAGTTTTATCTCTTCACGTTTCTGAAAAGAATAACATAATTTTTCAGAAATAATTCAAGATACAGTAGCTGAGTTTTATGTTGCGTTCCGGCAGCAGAAATACAGCCTACCAAGCTACTAAATTGTCACATTAAGTGAAATACAGACCATGACAGTGTTATGGGTCCAAAGGTCATAGAATAATAGAAATGCTGCTTTATTCGTTTCTCGTAGATGATGATGATGATGATGGAGAAAGAGAAGGATATGGATGGATGCTATTTTTTGTATTCCTAATTTCAGACTGCTGAGATATAGGTTATGTAATGTTGCTTAAAATCTCTCTGTGTACATTTATAATATTTATAAACTAAAGATTATTACCATTATGCAATAGACTGTGATATAACAAACAAAAAAAAACCTATATGTGTGTTGTAAATAATTTTGTAGGTCTAGTATTTACAGATACTGTGTGGTGCATTCTCAATCATAACAATGTCTTACTACTATCAGGAAACTGGACATTATCTTTAGGAGGGAGACAGAGGGTGAATGGACAGCGTACACGTTTCATTTGAGATGGACAAACCTTAATGCAATAGCTAGCAATACAACACTGATGCCTGCTGGGGGAGGGGACATTTCAATCTTTCTTTACGGAATACATGATGAATGTCCTGGTGCAGTAAAATCAATTAGACGGCCATTGTTAAAATATCATTTGATGAGTTAATCTTTTCAAAGAAAAGGTATTTTTATTTTCAGATGCTTCTTTTCTCAGAGCCATTTAAAAAAAAAATGTTGCATTCTATATTTTTTTATTTAAGAATATTACGCGAAAGGGAGTGGCAGAGGCAAGGAACTTTATTCCTACTTATTTGTGATTCAGTACCCCAATGTCTCTTGAGTATTCCCTGTATTGTGACCTGTCACAGCGCCTCAAGTTCTCCACACGCTAGCGATTTTCACCCTCTCCTTTTACGTTTTTGAAGAAGTCGGGTTACTGTCTACGTTTTCGCAAGGCGTGCAGGGCACACATTTTTTAAAAAAATGTGATTTTTAACAATGTGATTGTCGAAGCAAACTGGAAAAAAAACAAGACAATGCTGTTTTGCATTAAGGTTTATGTCTCATGTAACTCTCCAAAACGCGGGCTTAGATACTTTAAACTGATGTGAATTCATATCAACTCATGAAGAAACCTGAGATTCTGTAAGACAGAGAAGCATAGCGTATTTATAGTCGGATGAATCAGTTTCACTGCTATATCAAGCTTGGGCAGAAATAGCGGTAGATTTGTTCCAAGTTTTTAACATAATAAGAGGTAAGATATTTACAGTATAAATCTGTGACTGCCATTTTTTAAATAACTTTATCATGACTAATTACATCTTTATCTATAACTTTATATATATATATATATATATATATATATATATATATATATATATATATATATATATATATATATATATATATATATATATATATATATATATATAGAATGTCTGCTCAACTCTTTGTCATGAGTATCTTAAACTAGGTTTTATGACTGTTTTCATTTAACAATTTATATTTAGAGCCATAAATGAGTGCAAATAACCAACCATCCAATCAGTTTAAAGTGACTAAGCCCTGAGAAACTGTTTTTAAAAGACTACAGGTTAGGCTCTGCAAAATTTGTGTCAATATTATACCAACACACAGTCAGCTCACCAATGTCATGAAAGCATGCACATTCAGAAATACCTACAAAAAAAAGATACTATTTCAAAAAGATGTTGACGTTAAATGTATTGTGAGATTATGTTTTGTTCACTGTTCGTCCGTTATTCGTGTGCAAGCAGAAACATCAAAAACTATCACACGGACATTCTTAAGTATTTGTGCCTAAACTATAGCCATGTTCAATCCTCTTTTTCTTTTTTTTCCATCCGTGAGTGTGTGTGAGCCAGGTGCAAGACAAACACGCCCCTGCTGGTATACTCTTTGTGTTCTGTGTGTGCGTCTTCACATGTTTAGCGAAGAAGGCATTAGCGAGGAGAGAATGGCCAAATGTCTCAGTTCGTCCAATTGGAATCTTGAATTACAATGTGAATTTCTAGGTAGGCCTACAGCTTGTTTGTTAGGTTATTTCTTTCCTTTAATTCGTTTTCTCCCTCTTATCATTCTCATCTAGGCTCTATATTATACTCAATGAGGTTATGTACAGTTAAAAAAAGAAAAGAAAAAAAAAGGTGAAATCTTTCTAGTTCTGCGGTTATATCACGCCGATTGAGACATTCTAGGACTCTGGAGCACCTTTCTTTCTAGTTCGTCACTGATGATTGGCTGGTGTATTTAACAAGCCAACGGATGATTGGCTTGTGTATTTTAACGCTTGAGTGGGATAAAACTGGCCAAAGCAAAACATTCTAAGTACTTTTATTTCATTTTTTATTTTTTATTTTGAATTGCACTTTCTAATGAACTCAAAAGATGACGATTATTTCAAACTTAAGCTTGGGTGTTGGTATAAGTAGGCAAGTCACGAAAAGAGAGAGAAAGAGACAGACAGAGAGAAAGAGAGAGAGGCATCCCCTTTGAATTGTGCTGCCTTGATACTATATAAGGTTCACAACGTGTGGAGGAGGCTTTATTTAAAACAGAGCGCTTAATCCTTAATATGCCATAGTGTATAGGAACTAGTGCACCATAGAGATGGATATCAGCACTGTTGGTTTGTGCTGTGTTTTGATATTTGCCTTCGAAGGGAGAGCTTCCCAACTACGTGCTTTTTTTTCATAAACGCAAACAACAAACTAGCATCCTGGAACGGGCATTACGATGACGAACAAACGCGCACCGAAAAACAGACTAATAAGAAACACATTTGCAGTATATGGACTCTCAACCAACCAGCACATATATTTGTACATTTCTTTTGTTTTTTTGGTGTTTTGTTGATCGAAAAGAAAAAAAAAGAGATGCAAAAAGAACTGGGAATAATGCCAGAGGAAGGAGAACCAAAATGTGTATTTTGGTCTTTTCCATTGCAGCAGTTGCGTTTTTTTTCGTGTTTATGGATGACATGCCCAGTGAAGAGAGAGACGGAAGCTGTAACGAGCTACCTTTTTACCCCGCCTCCCCAGCCTCAGCCCCGCCCACTAACAGTCATTGTGCTTATTCATGTTCTCCAATGCTTAGCGACAAAAACAAACGATCGGTTGGTTACTTGACACGGACGAGAAGAAAGGTAAATGTAAACTTTCTTACAAACAATATGCAGACAAACGGTGTTTGTCAAAAACTTTAGATTTTTTTGTTTTTATTTTGTTTGTTTGTAAATAATAAACCTTTAAAAATATAGAAAATAAACGACATATTGTCATTTAGCACTGAGTATGTGTCATTGTGTTTGGAGTGTTTGAAAGAGAGTGACGGCGTATTGCTACAGGCTAGCCTCATTGACTGAATTGTTGAATCTTGATTTAATGTGAAGCACAGTCATATTCATGAATAATCTTCTTCGTGGGAAGGTTATTGCATCTTCAATACTCTTGACCTTTTTTGACTTCGGTTTGCCAAGTTCAAGATAAAATTCAAAAAGTTTTCTAAGATTTAGTTTAAAGCTGTTTTCCAAGATAAGCTACGGCCTGAAACACTTTGACATTTTTAAGATACTATTTTTAGCGATGTAGGCCTTCATTGCACCTCAGCTCCATACAGTTTTGTCTAGTATTTGACTTTGCCATGGATAAACGTGACTACTGTAGATGCTAATACGTCACACAGAGACATTGCTACAGTAATTACAATGGGGTTTAATAGGAGAGTATGTCTGCAAGTATCCAATAAGCATCAAATATTTGCTTAATTTCCATATGACAACTCAGAGGTTATGTCTTGGCCTGACATCCCAAGACTAATTCGCAAATGCTGGAATGTAAGTCTGGGACCTTTAAGTCCATTTTCGATTTCCAATGGGCGATATCAATGGGGGCCCCTTTAAAATGCCTCTGGACGCAATTGAATAGACCTACAACAATTTAGAATAAAAAAAACGTGTGACACATCAGTGGCAGCCATCTTGGTTGTTCATGAAAATGCCTCAACGGCGCTCCAACGGGGCACTCCCCTTTAGCATATCAGATAAACGGTTGTGATTGGCCAGACCCGAGCCAGGTGTGCTGGAAATCTGTCTGAACGGGAGGGGGGCCAGGGGCATATGCTAGAGCAAGTATAACATTAGCTCGCAGATATATCTGGTTCCCCAGGCTAGTTCCCTCTCAGAATCACTGCATATACAATGTTTGCACTGTTTCTATGATGAGTGATCATTAATTTAAGAGGACACACATATTGTTGCCGCCAGGCCAGCAGCCTCCTTAATCCAAATGCGCTTCGGATTTGCAAGCTTGGGGCGTGGCCATGATCTCTGTACAGCTGCATTGGCACCAAAGTAACGGCTACAACTCTGTGAAAGGTATCTCTATTTCAGTTTTGGACTCTGTTTTTCCCAAATATATCGAGGGGGACACAATTGAGATGTTGCCGCAGCACTGAAAAATTGCCCATTGAGGGTTCTAGATTGCACAAATTGCTTTGCCATAGTTAGCAGTGCGAGCCTAGCTGCCACTAGCATTAGTGTCGCAGGGCTAGCTCTCCCAGCTGAGCCACCAGCCCTTTATTCACACGGCCGTTATCACAAAGGAACGGTCAATATTGGATTGACCGTGTGGCATATTCTATCATAGCATACTGCACAATGTCTTGCTAACTTTCGCAATTATTAACACAGCCTGTTATACAGATCATATATTTAATTATTTAATTCAATTTATAAATGTTGCCTCCTGATGTTAAGAGGGGGTAGAAGAAGTTCTTCTGGGTAACATCGCACACTAGAGCCGATACTGGGAAGCCTGACACTACAGCCAGTGACAAATTGCAAATAATGATACAGTACAACTGTATAATGAACCCTGGGAATGAATAGCATTTCGATGTTAGACATTTAAGAACAAGGTCAAAGGGTCTTAGTCTGTATTATTTAAGGCTCAAACCACGGTCAAAGAAACAAATTGTCTGCCACAGTTGTCCCTTGCCAATTTAATTACTACGTAGCACCAAATCCTTTTTCATGTCTTAAGCATATGCAGACAGCTACCAGAGAACAATATGAACACACGCTTTCTGTTGGAATAAATAACAATCACATACTGTGCCAGTCCTCGACATCGTAGGGACCTTGTTTAGCCTTAACTTATGAAATTATTTTTAGCCCTGTAAGCATTTTGACTGTGGCAGCAGTCCCACACGAGAGGCTCATAATTCTGTTTTGTTTTATCCTGAGCTTTTTCCGTTCATCTGTTCCTTCCGCTCTTGCGGGGTTACCGTTGCCGGGCTTTGCTCTATCATCCCGGCCTGCGTGTGTGCATCAGGAGGATTAGCAGGTATTATCCCCTCTCAAATGAGACAAATGCAAGGTTACGGGTTCAGACTCTGTCCCCTCGTTCCAGGGGACTAGTTGGAGGTTAGGGATGCTAGCGAGAATGCCATAACAGGGGTGGTGAATCCGATACGTATTTGATTAAGGCACGTAACATGGGAAGCTTCTGAACTGACGGTGGAGTAGGACTTCAGCAAATGTAACTACAGTTGAATACATTGTGTTTACTTCTAGGATATTAACCAAAAATCAAGGATAGGAAGTGACAAAATACATGGTCCGATGTAGAAAATCTGAAAGCCTAGGCTATCCTATCTATCCTTGCGAGCAGTCGACTCGCAATATTTTCCCCTGTCCTTGCCTACAGCCTCTGTATATCAATGCCATGACGCTAGCATGTCCTTAGCATGTGCAGATAAGAACATGAGCCTTCACCTTGGCATGACCATCAGAGGACTGCCGGTGTTTACCCTCGGCTAAATGTGCTACCCTGCTAGAATAGCAGCGTCCTATAGGGAAGTCCATTATTTATTTTTCCATCACAGCACAATGTGTTATCCAAGCTAGAAGATTGGGGTCGCACAAGGACAGCACTCGGGAGCAGTGTTTAGAGGAACACAGCACTGGCTGTTTAGCTTGATAATGTCAGCGCTTATGTTATCTACAAGGGTAATATAGAAAACATCATTGTATTTGTTCTTAATTATTATGGGCTAGCATTGACATGTAACTTAAAGGCTATGGTATTTATAATATTTGAATCTTATTATTTCATATTCAATTGTATCCTTATATACTTCTACAGGGCTTTTAAATTATGATATCAATCGCAAAGACAACCTCCATTAAGTATATCAAAGTATAGCAGCATAGGAATGTAATTGGTACTAATGGTGTTTTGGTCATTGTTAAGTAATTAACCATGGGGAGACATTGTTGTGTTTGAAATATATACAGCATCTCGAGGCATCAAAAATGTTTGAGTATAGCCACCCTAAAAATCCCATGACGTATTCTGATGTACAAGCCCTATAATGATGGTCTGTTCAAGTCTGTTCGTGTAGGCTCTGGTCTGTTCCATTGGTCACATTTTCTATATTCACACCTGCGGCCAATACGGAATCTTGATTAGAATATCATCATTAGCATGGACTACTGATCACAGGAGACTCATTCAAGATAATTTAATAATAGCATTTTAATGTACTACTAGTATTTCAAATACTTCTTCTACTACTACTTGTCATAATAATGGGACATTTATGTACAAACTAACATTTCTGTTTTTGTTTTTTTGTTAAGTTTTGTTTGTTAAGATGACTTTGGAACACAGAGATTCAAAAGGCAGGCATTACCTTTTGATGTGCAAATAACTGGAGTCATAAAACGGGTCATCCCAGTACACATTCATGGCCTTAAACTGCAGCAGTGATGACTCAGAGCTAAATATTGAAGCCTGTTGTAGCAATTAGCTGGAAGTTTATCTGCCCATCCTTCATTAGCTGACAGAAGTCCCGTCTCAATATGGCAAGTATGTATCGTGTACACGACGTACTCAAGCTCTTACTCAGTCAAACATCCCTGTGCTTCTCCTTTTGTTAAGCAAAATGGCCGTCACAAGATCAGTCCCGCCGTCTACTGTCTCCTTCACCAGGGATCCGACCAGAGGGGTGAAGATGTTTCCACTGTACGCCTGTGATTGGGGGCTCAGGGCTCGGGGCGGGGGGTGTTGTTAGGGATGTGTGGTGCCCGGATGTGCGCTGTGAGTCACTTTAACCCCCCCTGAGTCACCGCACCCCGACACTTTACCCCCCAGACACAACTCGCCTTCACACTGACTCCTCTTAGGAGGGTTGGGGGTGCGTTTGTTATCTATGTGGTGCTGCAGGCACACACAGACACACACACACACACACACACACGCACGCACGCACGCACGCACGCACACACACACACACACACACACACACACACACACACACACACACACACACACACACACACACACACACACACACACACACACACACAC
>NC_082400.1:7562665-7595165 GCF_031168955.1 Gadus macrocephalus
CTGTCTTTAACAAAAACGCAACAATAAAAAAAGTCCCACAATGCTATAGTTGGCCATGATCCCCATTAACCTCCCTACATCTCTGATAACAGAAACCAAACAAACAATGATTTGACTGCAATACTAAAAGATTTGCATGTTTGGAAGAACCTTAGCAGTAATTTAGTTGCCTGTCGTCTATAATTTCCTCATTGTTCTTAGTTGACCAGTTATTGGTAATGATATTGACAAGCTGGGCTGGAGCTTAAACATGCACGCGGACATATGTACGCGGACATAAACATGAGCAGAAATGATTACATAATAGCTCTATGTTTTGACGTTGCATGCGCTTTACATAATTCTAAGAGATGCTAGTCTGCACGCTTTTTGTGAATGCATCGCTGTAGTAGATTACAGTAATATGGGATTATCTGATGTGTATTATTTTCAGAGCAATAATGGACATTGTATTACAGTTCCACAATCGACTAAAGTTGCAAACGGTGTTTCTGGGATTTCACTGCTACGGAAAAGCAGTGGGCCGATACAACTGGGGTAGCTGCTGGGAAGTGGAAAATAGGCGATTAACCTTCGTTCCCAGTCTTGCGCAATTACCACTGAAACATCCTTTCATACTGCAAGTGCTGTCTAACAGTTTGCAAAGCAATGAGTCGACGTGGTATTTGTGTGTGTTTGTGTGTGTGTGTGTCATTGTCACAGTGACACATGATACAGAGGCAGAATGAGTCATCTTGGGTTGAATACGAATATAAACTCTATTCCTCCCTGACTCTTTGTCTCCGTGTCTGCAGTGACGTGAGCTTGAGTGTTATCTGACTATATGTGGATGGAGTTAACAAAAGGGCCGAACAATAACTGACCTGCAGAATAAGATTGTGGAACACAGAACGCTTACGGGGCACATCCAATAACCTGATGAAGATCAGGTCATCAGATGTTGGAAACTCTTTAAAACGACGTTGTTGGCTTGTTCCAATTTGGCTACTGGCCCTACCCACTGTGGCACCCACGAAAGCATGACATTTCATTACCCGATAGATCCAAGCAGTCATCGTATTGCTAGAGGAAGCCCATATGTGGTAGTTCAGTCGTTTCTAAGCATGTGGCCTTGTGTGTGAAATGCGTGGGCACACATCAATACGCACATACAAACGCAAACTCACTTTTAACACACGTATGTACATACGAACGCACACATGCGCACGAACACACACAGAGACACCTGCACGCACGCATGCACACAAACACACAAACACACACACACACACACACACACACACACATGACCCCTTTTTCATGGTTTGCTGCTTGGTTATGTTAGTTATTTATGATCTAAATGGACTGTTGACTCATCACCAAAGTGAACGATAATCTGGTCATTGTGAGGGCAGATGGATCATGCTGTCTCACCCCCGGTGGTCCAAGGCCCTATGCTGTCCCACATGGCCTTGTGACACCTTTGGGCTTTTCTGCGTAACAGTAAATAATCCAGTATTTGTATAAAACCTCCAGCGGATTAAAGTAAATCCCATATGCATGGGCTTTTTTGTTGTTATTGTGGTTTCCATAACACTATTCCACAATCATCCACAGATTGCATCAAAGCATTTTCGCATCTTTTTTCTCTCTCCCTTTGGAAGCAATTTGAACGGATTGTGAAGATGTTGCAGCCAACGATGAAAATGCCACCGAAACCTCTTCCTCCTCTGCAATTTTTGCCAGAAAAGCCTCCACATCGGGAAGCTAAAGCCCACCCCTGTAGTGATGGTAGAGTTCTCTGGTCGACTCACAGTCTGCAGCGTGTTATTCCTCTCTGACAGCAGCAGCCACGTACGTCAGATGAGGCAGATCAAAGACTTTGTGGCCCAAAATCCAATCGTACCCTGACCATGTCACCCACAGGTTCTGTGAGACGAGAGAGAGACCTGTAATGAGATTGCACTAGTGTTTTGCATTAATATTTCAAGCGAGGGTTTGAAACAAGGAGGGTTCAGCACAAAGAGCAGATACCAACAGTCCTAGGCCTAGAATCGGCTTGAATCTTCCTTCTGTCTTGGGAGCCATGCACACTGTTGAGTTGGACACTCAACAGTACACAGTGTGCTTGTGCACATTGATCAACAAGTGATGATGAAAGCTCCCTTTCATGAGGGAACTGAAACTCACCCCGCTTGTCGGCAGTATTGCCTCAGCTCCTCCAAGAGGACTGAGCGTGAGGGCGGGCTTCAAAGAACGGGTCCGCAGGTGCTCTGTGGAAGTCCCAGACAGCGACAGC
The DNA here is from genome assembly GCF_031168955.1 of Gadus macrocephalus. Classification (NCBI taxonomy): domain Eukaryota; kingdom Metazoa; phylum Chordata; class Actinopteri; order Gadiformes; family Gadidae; genus Gadus; species Gadus macrocephalus. The sequence goes on from NC_082400.1 coordinate 7,564,944, forward strand.
CTGAGCCTTGGATACCAAACAGTGTGTGCCGGAGCATAGCGCGCATTCAGTGCTCGTCCCTCAACTATGAAGATTGAACTCTATGGCAATGGCTATGTATTCACCGTGGTACTGCAGTGTTTCGCAATACTGTGAGTCATGTAGCCCTGCGTTTATTATTCGGTTTCCTGTTTTGGCTTGTTATTACACCTTTAATCAGGACATATTCAGGGAATGAACCTGACCGAATTGGCAATAAAGGATATCTTCTTAAAATGAATTCCCCCAGCAAGCCAGAATAACCAGATTGACTTGGGGTTCATCCCCTGAGTGAAATTGAAACATAATAGGAGTACACTACAAACGAAACAAATTGAATCCAAATGTAACTTCAAGACATCGATGCTTGGCTTAACAAACACTTTCATAACATTATTGAATTTCGGTGATGTCCTTTCAACCATATCCTAAGGAAACCCCCTTGTGTCAGCTCCCGCAGCACAAACACATCAACTACGACTGCGTTCCCTAGCAACCCCCTCTCCCAGCATCTCCTCCTCTCGGGGGGTTCCCAGGGCAACACCCAAGCCCTCCTCCTCCCCCTAGTTATACGGGCTGTGTTGGTGGAGCTTGGTGCAGAGGCCCTATAACCAACCACCTCTACTTCCTCTCCAGCTCACAGAAGTGGAAACACTCTCCTTAGAGATCATCTCGAATCATGGAGCTCCTCCCCGCATCAACGTAGCCCTCCATATGTGCCTCATCCCCCCTCCATATTCAGTTCCTCCAACTCAGCTCGCGATTAGAACCAAGATGGCTTCTAGGGTAATGGAATTCAGTTCCTCCCACCCAGCTAGTGGTTAGAACCAAGATGGTGCAGGATCTTGGTGAATGCAGAAGAGAGATATTTTTATGGCCCTGTTCAATGCACAAGGTTAGCATTATAGGTAAGAAAGTCAGGAGTTGGACTGTATTGAGAGTACCAGGCATTGACAATTGACGCCTTCACCATCTCGACATGGTAGATGGTTAGTGTTGATTGTTCCAGTTTTAATGAGTCATCTCTGTGTAGCATTGAATGAGACCCATAGCTTAAAGTGCGTATTGGAAGTTAGATACTGCAGTGAAGAATCATATAGGAAAAAAATTTGAATACACGATTATCTAGTTTTTATTAATAAATCTACACTACAAGTGGCATCTTGAGCCGTTTTTGTGATACAATTTTACTTCCGCATCTCAAACGCTCGTTTTCGAGCGTGACGTAGGAATTGGTAGACGGACGTTCTAATCATCATAGACTACATAGGCAACATAACAACAATGGATAACAGTTTCGGACCACTTCCGTACAATTTTGAGCCAGCTAGCCGTGAGGGAGAACAGCAACCACCTAAAAGGGGGAGACACCATGGCAATAGGAGGAAGATAGAGTTGTGGTGTCAGGAGAATTGTGGTGAACCAGGAGCGGCTGAACATCAACACGGCCACGGAGGAAGAGCTCATGCCCTGCCCCGTGGCGCGGAGCATCGTGGAGCGGAGCATCGTGGAGTACCGGGACTGCATCGGGGGCTTCAAGAAGGTGGAGGACCTAGCGCTGGTGAGTGGGATAGGCGCCACCAAACTTATTAAAGTGAGATTATTAAAGTGGAGATCTGCGTGTCGAGTAGGACCAGTTCGTCGCAGCACTCCCCGTCCTCCCTGCGGAGAGACCCGGAGCATATGTCCTCCTGCAGCGGCATGAACATCAACACCGCCACCCCGCCGCAGCTCATGAGCATCCGCGGCATCACGGAGAAAATCGCCCGGAACATTGTCGCCTATCGGACCCAACACGGTCCGTTCAAGAGCATCGAGGACCTGGTTCGGGTCGATCACATAAACTGCTCCCTACTGGACAAGATCCGTTTCCAGGTGTTTGTGGAGCGCTCAAGAACTCCGTCCACCAATACCAACGGCGGGGCGGGCGGGCTGACCTACGCTATCTATAAATGCAGACCATTTACACGGGTCGGTCCCATCCGAGCCCAACCTCATTCAGCCTCCGGAGCGACGACCTCGACCTCCCGCCGGGAGGACCCACGCAGATGGTGTCCCTGCGGCCCCGCGTGGCACCGGCCCCGGGCCCGCGGGACGGCCGGGCCGCGGTGCGCCTGGCCACCTGGGACCTTCAGCGCTGCTCCAGTGAAAAGGCCAACAACCCTGGCGTCAAAGAGGTCGTGTGTATGACCCTACTGGAGAACGAGTGAGTACAACTAACGTGGAGGGTTTGCAGGCTCGAAAGCCTGCTCCATCCTTTCTCCGATTGGGGAAACTGTGAAATCGGAGATGGTCGGACAGGAGGTCGGAGTTGGAACAACCCCCACAGATACAAAACCTCATCTCGTCGATTAGAAAAACCCAAAAACCACAGGGGGGGGGGGGGGGGAATACAAGACCCCTCACCGCGGTAACTACTCACAACTACGCATAGAGCTGAGGCAGCAACAGCGACCGCGTCGACCAATTCCTACGTAATATGACGCGTTTGACGTATCACATAAAAAAAACAACGGTTTTTGAAGCCTTGCTCAAAATAGTCACTTTAAAACTGGATTTTTTTGCCAATATACTTTTTTAAACTGATAAAATCCTGCATTTTAATTTCAAAGAGCAATTTTCAGAGAATGTTATGTATAAATATTTTTAAAGACATTAACTTCCAATACGCACTTTAAAGGGTGAGTAAACCCAACGTTTTAGCAGAGACTCCTTCTGTGCAGGAGATTGAAAAACGCGATGCGATTGGAAAGGAAAGTTGTCAGGGTTTTGGGAAGAAACGGGTTTCATAAGCAGGTGCGAGCAGTTGTCAAACCCCCACGTCACGCTCGCTCGACCTCGACCAAGGGTGTGCAGCCAATCGGAAAACACCAGGAGTGGCAGACCCACGTATTTGACAGATGATTTCCCCTGTTTAACAACTTTACATTTTAGTCAAAAATAACACACGAACCCGACACTTTTGCGAGACCGAAACAGAGCAGCTCTATACTGAAGCCCTTAACGCCTTCACCTGAGACGGTCGCCCCTTCTCCATGCCTCGCTGAAGACGAAGGTCACAGGTCACTCACATCCATGAGAGGGCCGTGTCACATCCGCGCGTGGATGTTAATTCTGCGTAGCGACTGCTTCTCACGCAGCTCATCGCTCATTGGTCCACAGCGGGCTGAAGGTCACTTCTTGAAGCTTGTTGTTATAGTATATTCAGTAGAGCTGTGGCTATGGAGCAAAGCACATTACAACCCAAGGTTAACAATGCCCCAAGGTTAGGACGCATGCCAGCATTGTGCACGGATCAAACATTTATCAAAATGTTTTCTTCTGCTAAATAACTAAAGACTTTAAACATATAATATCACCCAATACGATTCGTTATCTATCATACATAATAATAGTCTCATAACTTTGGCAATCTGCTCATTGATTAACTTGGTACGCAGAGAACGAACGCCCTATATATAAATTTACACATTGAGGATGTATTCATTTAAACCCCATCATCATAATTAAACCTAATCCGGTGGCTTACAATGCAAATCAGCAACACAAAGGTACCTACTGTTGCGCATGGCACAGAACATCTTTCCTGCTCTGCGTTGATTCCTCAGTAGGATTCATATTAGAATAATTATGCCATCTCTCAAAATGAAAAAATAGAACGCATATACAAACACACACACACACACACACACACACACACACCCACAAACATTCACACACACACACACACACACACACAAAAACACACACACACACACACACAAACACACCCACACACACCCACACACATACACAGACACACACACACACACACACACACACACACACACACACACACACACACACACACACACACACACACACACACACACACACACACACACACCGATCAGGCAGCCGGGGAGCAGCCAGCCACACCTGCTGCTAGCAGCAGCTGGCCCTGCTCGCGGGAGGCTAACAGCCACAGCCACAGGACGGTCCCCCTGCATCACTTTACCGTGCCGACGCATATAAAATAACCATGACACGGATCACATGCCTGCCGTCGCGGCGCGCAGCAGACGAGTGTGTGAGTGCGTCTGGGAGTGTGTGAACCGAGGCTAGGTGATGTCACCGCCGGACCGCCTGTGTTTGGTTATTGCCGGTGCAGATGAGACAGAGAGCGAAACCACCGCCACAGCAGGCCACAAAGCACTAGCGCGGTGTTGGGGGGTATGCCATTGGCGTAGCGCTTTTACTAATGCGTGATGGGTGTTTGCCCAGATGTACCTGGGAACTATTAGATCTCTGGGGACGATTAGAACTTTGGCGGACATTAGAACATTGGGGACGATTCGAACTTTTGAAACTATAACTTGGAACTTTGTTCAGTTCAACGTTATTGCACTGCATTATCTTTAGGGAAACATGCCCTGCATGATGTGAAAGGAACAAAGACCCTGTTTATTGACTTGATTTTGTTTTGGGAACATCTTTCAAACTTCATTCATTCATTTCATATTTTCTTAGTTTGTATAATTTTTTTCTTACTGGCAGAATACTGATATATGCTATGGCTGACGTCATCCCTTGGTCAGATATAAATGAGGTGATTCATCTCATTGGACTAATGGGATGGAACTCTGCAGGGTCAACTTACAAATCATTGGTCAGTGTGTTTTTATGCCATCTTACTTCCTGTGCCTCGTGATGGGCTATAGCATGCATTATTCTGGTGTTCACACTCATCTGTATAATAAGGTCACAGGTCAAGGGCAATGGCTGTGGCTGCGTTGGAGAGTAGGTCGATTCATTATCTTATGCCTTCTTTGGATATTTTTCCTGTGCCTCATCAATGTCACTTAATCAATGAACACAATCAGGTTGGCAGGTATACCCTGTTGTATACCCTGTGTTCATGTGTCCAGGTGTGCACTGGTGTGCTTGCGTGTGTGTATGCGTTTGTGTGTGAATGCGGCGGGTGTGTGGGTGTTTGTGTGTCTGTTTGATTTAATGGCAGGCAGCCTTTGTGCAATCGGGAGATTGATTTGTCTGTGTGTGTGTGTGTGTGTGTGTGTTTAAAAGGCAGGCAGCCTTTGTGCAATTGTTCATCCGTGAATGTGTGTGTGCAGGTTTGTGTGTTTGTGTGTGCATGTGTCAGTGTGTATTGCTGCACGTGTGTTTGTATCTCTGTGTGTGTGTGTGTGTGTATGTGTGTGTGTGTGTGTGTGTGTGTGGTTGTATCTGTGTGTGTGTGTGTGTGTGTGTGTGTGTTTGTGTGCGTGTGCGCTCGTTCCTGCATGCATTTGGATTCATGTGCGTGTCTGTGTGTGTGTGCGTTCAAGCACGCATGTAGATGCATGCGTGTGCGTGTGTGTGTGCGTCTGTGTGTGTGTGTGGGCTCCTGTCACCTGCCTGTGTCGCTGCGTGTTTGTCACCGTGCTCACACGTTGCTCTGGACAGTTCCTCTCTGTCACGCTGACATCGGAGCGGCGGCTATTCCTGGCTTCCTGTAACGTTAGCTTTGTCAGGCGGGGCGCGCCTAGCTGCAGGGCGCCGCGTGGACGCGCCGGGGGAAAGAGCGGAGCGACCCAACGCAGACCTGTGGAGCAGATCATGGCCCAAGCCCTCAGGGCCGGGGGACCGATGCCCCGAATGACCACCGCCTGAGAAGTTTGATTAGGAATACTCATTGAAATTCATATTCATTCAAATATATGCACAAAAACGGCTGACATTTCTCCCTATTGATCTCTTTGTCTTTTTCTTTCTTTCTTTCTTTCTTAATTTCATTCCCTTGGGGGAGTGGTTGACTTTTTCCTCTCTGTCTCCACTCTCTTCCTCTGGTTCATCATAATCCCAAAGTGCTAGTGCATCAATGCCATCTCTCCTTGTAAGATACCAGCGACGGTCAACCCCATAACCCTGTGTTTAGGCCTTTGATGGGATTTTGTATCCAATTGTTGTATTATCCGTTCTCGACCACAGTGCTGAAATATCTCCGTCGCCACTAATATGTTTCCATGTATCAGCATCTATCTTTCTACAAAGCCCTCACGTGGACTGACCTTTTTATTTGTTTGTATGCTCATAAATCCTACTAAATCCATGCACTGTAAATCACAGAGCTCTCCTCTCTCTCTCTTTATTCCCCTCTCTCTCTCTCTCTCTCTCTCTCTCTCTCTCTCTCTCTCTCTCTCTCTCTCTCTCTCTCTCTCTCTCTCTCTCTCTCTCTCTCTCTCTCTCTCTCTCTCTCTCTCTCTCTCTCTCTCTCTCTCTCTTTTGCTCTCTCTCTCTCTCTTTTGCTCTCTTTCTTTTCTTGTAGAGCAGGAAGACTTGAACACACACCTGCACACACACATATATATCCAGAAATAGATACCCACCTATGTACACCCATATCCCCCCCACCACATATTTTCTCCCCCCTTCCGAACCACAGACACACAGATACCAGATACCTTGTAGTCAGTTTGTTAACTTTCTCAATGCAACACAGAACATCAAATACTTTACTTTACTTTATTTATGTAGCACTTTAGTGTGAATAGTGTGTTTGCAGTAGCAACGTTTGCTTAACGTTGGTCAGTATTGACTAAATGTCATATTAAACCCAGACTGCCTACACATAGATTATAAGAAAATGGACAATGGGTCAAATAATCATTCTCTTTTTTGTTGAAATTGTTACATCATCTGATGAAATTGAAAATGAGTCACCACTATTGAAAAAGCGACAGAACATTGAATAATATCAATAGTAAAGTACTATAATCTATACAAACAGACAAAGCTCCACAACAAGGGAGGGCTTTTCATCCTGGATGATGGGCGGCTGACATCGGCCGGGCGGCTGGCGGATTACGGGAGCCATGAGCCCATGGGGCTGTATGGCTGGAGGATGTATATAGATGAACAGCAGGGGGGTGAAGGTCCATGGCGACCCTCCGCGCCCTCCGCCGCGTGGATCCCTCTGTTCTAACACCGCATAAGACATCCCGGGGTGTGATGGCTCATTACGGTGGGGGGGGGAGACGCAGAACGCGTGCTGTGGCGCTACATTGCGGAGGCTGCCGGGGAATGGCTCGCCGGTATTGCATGCGTCTGGTGAGCCGTGTGAAGGGGCCCCTATTGGCATGGTGATGAGCCATTACCAGCCATTAACGAACATCGATCCCTTTGTGACGTCACAAATGTGTCAGTCGGTTGGTTGGAGTCGATCCGTCCGGCGTGCGTCCGAGTGGAACACTTAGACTCGGGATGTCAGAGAAAGGGATGGAAAAGGAGCCCTTTCAATGGGGGATCATAAGCATAGGCCATTAGCAGTCATCGCTACAATACTTAACTTTAAGCACCTTCAGTAGCTGTTGGTTTTTAATGAGTACAATACATATTCAGTATATGCAGGACAGTATACTGTGACTAAGCATATCATAAGAAAGAATATATTAACATAAATGGAGCTGTGTGTGTAAATGTTATGTAACGTGTGTATGTGTGTGTGTGTGTGTGTGGGTGTGTGTGTGTGTGTGTGTGTGTGTGTGTGTGTGTGTGTGTGTGTGTGTGTGTGTGTGTGTGTGTGTGTGTGTGTGTGTGTGTGTGTGTGTGTGTGTGTGTGTGTTTATTTGGGTGAATGTGTGTGCGTGCGTGCATGCATGCCTGCATGCATGAGTGAATATGTGTTTGGGTGTGTGTGTGTCCTGAAGAGACAGACACACAGTTTGAGAATAGTGACTAATGTGCGTCCAACTGTGTGAAGTAGTCCAGAGCCCATAGGCTATGCTGTGTGAGACGCACTCTTCTACACTACTGGTTCGTTTTCTGTCAAACACAAGATAATCCCTTTTTTATTCATTCATTTGAATGTATTTTAATTGTAGTTTTCGGTAAATGTGTAGTAGTTTACAAATCGAAATATAGACGATGACAATGAAATATTTTATAAATCCAGTGCTAATGGTATCTAGAACTTCTGTAAAATGTGAATTCTCCGAAGTAGAGGAAAGACCTAGAGGTGTTCTATCATAAGCTATGCTAGGTCACTGGAGAGGACGCGTTGATGATGATGATAAAACTACTGTCTAACAGGCATGAGAAGCTGGTGTTCTTTTTGGTAACAAACACAGAACATAAATGATATATACGTATATATTATAGCATTCTATAATGTATTTAACATGTATATATATCTTGCCTCGCACACATCCCAGAGCGCTATAGGAGCAGATGGGAGATGTACTCACTGCAGCATGCCTTTGGCGAACCCTGGGTTGTCCAGCCAGTTGGTCAGCTAGCTTATGATACAAACACAGATAGGTGTATCTCAGGAGAGGCTGCTTAACAGATGCCCTCCCCTCCATCTCCTGGACCCCCGAAAGTCCTCTTATAGGAGGAGATCATCGGCCTGAAAGAGTCACAAACATACACTCTCACACACACACACACACACACACACACACACACACACACACACACACACACACACACACACACACACACACACACACACACACACACACACACACACACACACTCATACACTCATACACACGCACACACAAGCTCACACAGAAAAAAAGCATAATTACACACACATACACACACACTTACACATTCTCTCTCTGAAACACACACACATACACACATTGACAAGCAGTTTAGCCCCCGTGACGCGTGTAACACATAGAGATAATATCAAACATGACTAACAGTCAGCATCATGTTCTAACAGTCAGCTATGCCAAATAAACAATCTGAAAACAATGCTGAATTAGACACGGCTGTATTTATAAGGAACATTAAAAACATGTTTAACATGCATCTCGAGCGATAAACTGGTATTGCATCCAAATCTGTCATTTCACAGTTATATTTCAGAGGTTTTACTTTGCAAATCAAAACAAAGAATGTTTAATCATCACATTAAACTCAATGCAGGCTTTGATTCTTTCCCCACCTCATCACCTCATTGATAGTAAAAGGAAATGAAGTATTAGGATAATGGCCTGCTTGCTAAACGGTGTGGCTCTGTTTGCTGGTGCGTGTTACCACAATTAAATTTGCTGATGCCCAAAGCCTCTGATTAATGCCTCAGAACTAATATCATCTATTATTATGAACCATTACCAGCACCATCACCACCACTCATACTGGTTCCCATTGCCTGCAGTCTTGGTTGCCTTCTTCCCTCATGGAATCACAGAACAAGAATGTTAATAATAATAATAATAATAATAATAATAATAATAATAATTAAAGAAATAAGTATATAAAATACCAAAAGTATGGCGATGGGAGGAAATCCAAGTATTATGTAAAAGATAAGACGTAGCAAGAGATTGCGGCTATTCATATTTACTGACTCAAAAGAAGCTTACAGTAAACTTGAGGCGCATGTCATAAAGGAGCAGGTATAGAGGTTTGTTTGGTGTCTTGCTCAAGCATATCTACATCCATATTAGGTACTGACATTCAGGGGATCCAACCTGCATGCTCCACCGACGGACTCGTGCAATGACAGCTCGGATGAGGGAAATATTGAAAGTATTCAACAGATCTTTCTGTTCTGTCTCAGCATGTGTGGATTAGTAAACTGTTAGTGGAGAACCAACAGGAAGTCCTTTCCACTGTTTCCTGCGTGGCATCCCTATGTCTGACCATCTGCTGGGCTGGCTGTGCGTGAGCGCATCCGAAGCGCGGAGGACGCGAGAACACTCTGGATGACTAAGGGATTTAAGTCATTCATCTGACAATTGAGAAGCAACAACAGCTCTCGGTGACTACGTGTGTGTGTGTGTGTGTGTGTGTGTGTGTGTGTGTGTGTGTGTGTGTGTGTGTGTGTGTGTGTGTGTGTGTGTGTGTGTGTGTGTGTGTGTGTGTGTGTGTGTGTGCGTGTGTGTGTGTGTGTGAGTCTTTGCCTGTCGTTGTTTGTTAGGCTATCTGCCAAAGTTCCCACTGTTTACCTGCTTCTCTGTCGCAGTCTTTTATTTGGGAGACTGCTGCGATTCAGGCCTGGGGATGTAAAGAAAGGAAACAACCTATTCTGTTCTAATGTAGTACAAACTGTTCCCTTCCACTGTATTCTATCATATCATATCTGTTCTTTTTGGTTGTATTATATTGTAGCCTACCATATTATGTTCTATACCACAATATCTATTATAACATCCTTTTCTACTATAGCCTATTCTAATAAACCTAATTATATATTATTCTACCGGAGCATACCATACCATCATATCCTATTTTATTCTATCCTATTCTATTATATACTACCTTACCGTACCTTATTCTGATCTGCCATATCCTATTCTATTAGGAACAGTGGAGCACACCACAGTGCTCCCACTGAAACGGATGGTAGGAGGAGAAGGGAGGGGGGAGGAGGAGGGAGGAGGAGGGGGAGAAGGGAGGGAATAGGGAGGAGGGGGGAGGAGGAGAAGGGAGGGGGGAGGAGGAGGGGGAGAAGGGAGGGAGGAGGCGGAGAAGGGAGGGAGGAGGGAGGAGGCGGAGAAGGGAGGGAGGAGGGAGGAGGCGGAGAAGGGAGGGAGGAGGAGGAGGGGGAGAAGGGAGGATGGAGGAGGAGAAGGGAGGGAGGAGGGGGGAGGAGGAGGCAGGAGGGTGAAGAAGGAGGAAGGAGGGTAAAGAAGGTTGAAGGAGGGTAAAGAAGGAGGAAGGAGGTGACAGGAGGAGGCAGGAGAAGGAAGGCAGGAGGGAGGAGGAGGAAGGAGCAGGCAGGACGGTTTAAAGAAGGCCCAGAGGGGAGGGGAAGGTCAGACTGGTGATAAGAAAGCAAAGGGATCAGAACGGAGAGGTGGAGAGATAATGGAGGAGTGGGGGAGAGGAAGGGGGCTTAGTCAACCCCCACGACCCTGCACTGAGGTTATATCTATTGATTTTTATATTTTTCCCCATTTGGTACAGTGGACATTTTTCTTTCTCGGAGCGTGATCAGAATATACCCAGTGTTTGCATACAGACCTGTATTTCTCTCCGTCGATGTCGTTTTCAATGATCAAATCAGGATTCTGTGTCATACTGGCAACTTGTGAATCACAAGTCACGTTCTGGTGAAGCATTTGGTATTTCGGTGGTTGGCTGAGACTTAGTGCACTGTCAAGTACCACGCCATTTATAAAAAAAAAAACAGCGTCTCATCATTCCTAGTGAGTCACGGGCGGCCTTTTAACCGGTAGTAGGAGTAAAATAAAGAGACAGAGAGAGAGAGAGAGAGAGCAATTTTACGGCAATCGCAGCGACATGAGGTGTGTGAAATAATGATCTCAGACATGGTGGTAACAGACCTCACCCCCCAGCCCCCACCCCCCTCCCTCCACGCACAGCGGAGGTGTGAAATGTAAATCAAACAGGACTTTGCGTTGCTTGGTCTCGCTGCTACCGTCTTGTAGGGTCTAAGCAGTGTGTTATCCATATTAAAGCATTATCACTCTTTAATCCCGCTCAGAGACTCCCTGGGGTTAAGGTCTGTGGTCCAAGCGCCAGGACTCTGGGCATTTAATCAATAGGCAAACTGATAATAATGATAATATTAATAATGGTGATAATCCGTCCAACCTAATCTTTAGCCTGGCAGAAGCTGGTGTCAAGGGAAGGGCGTTCAAGACCTGTGCGGCCAGGCCTCAGATCCAAAAGAAAGCAAGACAGCAAGCCAGAATGCCACACTATGAGCTTCAGGTGAAGGGCCCTGTCCCATCCTACAATGCAGGGGCGTACGTAAGGGGGGGGGGGGGCTTATCTGAGGGGCGACCGCTCCTACCAAAATAAATGATGCTTGTTTGATCAGAAGGGGATTTTGATCAGGATATCTGAAATGTGAACACATGCCCTAGTTATTCTATCCCTATGACCAGCCCCGCCTCGTCGTTTCCAAAACGAACATTGTCGAAACCGCACTGTCTAAAAGACCTGATGTTTACTCTGAGTTTGAGCCAGGGGTTACCGCCGCTAACCACACCACGAGCTGAGTCTCCGTTCCCCCGGCTCGGATTAACACTTGGCTCCACCGGGCCTCACACTGTGCCATCAAGCGGCCTCACCTGGGGCCAACAGGAACAAACGCTCTAAGCTGCTGTTTGCTGCTCTGATCCCACGGCTTTAGCTTCCCCGTGTTCGGTTACCCGTCCTACCGACCCCGCTGCAGCCAGCCACAGTGTTTGTTTGTTGCCGTGTTTTGTTTGTCATCCGTAATGTGCCTTAATGACGTTGGCAGGGAATGGCAGGAGTGAGGGGGGGGGGGGGCATCCCAGTGTTAATACAGAGACTTGGAACTCAAAACGACAAAAGGTTGCAGGTGTGATTTCGCTAATAGTGGGTAAGCTAATAAGCTAATGCATGCTAATTGCCAGGCGTTCCGCCAGGTCGCTGTTGAATGGGAGTTTAGGGAAAAAACAAACACCAAAAAAATGAAAAAATACGTGATTTTGTTTTGTTTACTACGACGCCACTGGTGGATGAGACCTGCTGTGGCTCCCTGAGACTTTCTGGGCATGTGCCGGAATACACTGCAGTGCTACACTGTGAGGGCGAGAGAGTGATGGAGACAGAGAGGGAGAGAGAGGGAGGTCAGGTGGAGAGAGAGAGAGAGAAGGGAGAGGGGGGGGGCATATGAAGTGAAAGAGAGAAGGGAGAGAGAGAGAGAGGGGGGGGGGGGGGTCAGAGAGAGAGAGAGAGAGAGAGGGGGGGGGGGGTCAGAGAGAGAGAGAGAGAGAGAGAGAGAGAGAGGGGGGGGGATCAGAGAGAGGGAGAGAGAGAGAGAGAGAGGGAGAAGGAAGGAGGACAGATGAAAAGAGAGAGGAGAAGAGGGAGCAGGAGAGAAAGAGAGGGGGGGAGGGAGGGAAGAGAGGGAGGAAGAGAGAGGTAGGGATAAATAAAGTGAGAGAGTGAGAGAGAGAGATTGAGTGAGAGGGAAATAGAGAGGGAGAGAGAGAGAGAGAGAGAGAGAGAGAGAGAGAGAGAGAGAGAGAGAGAGAGAGAGAGAGAGAGAGAGAGAGAGAGGAGGGGGGGAAGAGAGCTAGAGGGAGAGAGAAAAGAGAGATCGAGAGGGAGGTCGTTTTCATCAGGGTCTCTTTCGTTACAGTCTTCCTCCCGTCCCAAGACTTTAGAACCATTTCAAGCTAAAACTGAAGACGGCTGGGTTAAGGTCACTCACGTTAGTCTCTGCATCGCTACTGGTATCAAATAAATGTCACATTGTTCATTCACACATGCGTTTTTTTATACTTGGTGCTGTATTTGTTCAAATAACAAATATAAATATCATACAATCTAAACAATTTTTATCAAAGCATGAGACCTTTATTGACATTATGCTACCGACACAGAGTTATTAGTTGCTCCTCTTTATTTAATCTAAACAGGTGAGCATGAATTAGAATGAATGCATAAATCAATATATACACAAATAATAATATTGCCCTGGCCAGCACCTTGGAGTCGTGACGCACCCTGGTATTTCCAAAGGCCGTCATCCATTTTGTGGGCGATGATGACGGTGGTGGTCAAAAGTGGTTGGTGGTGGGGGTGGGGTTGGTGGTGGTGGTGTTGGTACGGATGCGGATTGTTTCCTTGGTTGCAAGTGCCCTCTAGTGGTCGTAATAAGAACAACCTCAAACATGGAATTATATTTATTGTCATGTTTCATGTTTTGTCGTCAGTTTGGCAGAGCAGAGGAACGCTACCTTCACCACGGATCCAAAGAGGCTCCTGATTGAGGGGGCACGAGCTCTGAGATATTACCATCCTCTGGGGGGGCACCAGCCTAATCACCTTGACTGATGAGCGAGCAGGCCGAGTAGACTATAAACGCTGCCATTTCCACCTTAATTAAACGGTACATCACCATCGGGTCCCAGCTCGGACAGTCCCGTCAGTGGTTTGAATAGGACACCAGCGTCCTCTTGTTCCACCGGGATATCTCTTACAAGCTAGGCTGCTACCAGCAGGGCCTCTGTGACATCCATATGCCTGTAACGCCACACTTTCCTGCACTGAGAAACTAACCGACTTACTGAAAGATGGTGCAGAATGACGAGAGGTGTCTGATCAAACTTCGGTCAAAGGTTGATCGGTCCATAGCCCCTGAGCCTATTGTTGCTCGGTAAAGGAAGACATCCAACTTCCTTTCTAGAGGTGAACAGACGTGAACAGACCCAAGGCTGTGCACTGTCGAAATGGTGAGCTGAATGTATGCGTGTCGAATATAAGTGTCGAATATAAAATAAAGATAGTTTATAGGGTAAGGTATTGCTTAAGAATATGGTGCTTTTTTTATGTGTTATTATACAGGCCTAGATTAGAAAGAGATGTAAGCCTGATATATTATAGCTACACAATGTCTACATATATCCACACGGTGGTAGCAGATATACCAACCCAGCCCGGGAGGAGACGCCTCGGTGAAGGACGTGAGTTCCCCTACGCGTCCACCTCGGCTGCAGGGCGTCGACGTCATCCTGACGCACTCTCATTGGTCGGGACTCTTTCATCCCCGAAATCCTTAACCGAAATCAACCCATTCGCTCGAAAATAATACTTAGGTCAGCAAATCTGCCCTACAACCAAATATAAATTGCTATAAAATAAAAAATGGAAATAGAATCTTAGTTTAAGCATAGTGAATCAAAAATAGATTGGATGGATGATTGGCAGGAGTCCATCTTCACCATAAGCGCTCAACAAAAGAAAAAAAGTACTTTCGATTTCTCAGAGAATGTTTCTGCTGAGAGAATCTACGAGGGGGAGGATCCATGGGGGGTAACAAAAAAAAGAAAAACGTTTTTTTTTTTTAAGTCACTTTCACTGGAGCTTAGCAGCCAATTATTGAAGGTCTCCTAACAGCAGGCTGTGTGCGGACCAGCGCAGGACACAGGTGTTCCCCACAGCCCGCATGGACCTCTGAGATGCTGCTGAAACGCAACGGACGGCTCTGTGTGATGGTTGTGACCTGCATGTTTTTCTCAAGAGGATATCTGTGGTCCTTCCGAGAGGAGGACAGCGACGATGCAGTCAGGTAGAGTATCGGACCACGTTGGGGTTTATGAGCTGCGAGTTGACTGGGGGATCCGGTGGGGTATTCACCTTGCGTCTGCATCGTTCTCCACAGAGGGGACTGCTCGGAAGGCAACGTCGCCACCACCAGGTACCCGTGCCTGAAGTCCAGCGGGGAGATCACCACGTGTTACAGGTAGGCCTACGATGAAGTCAATGTTTTAAATAGCTTTAAACTTTTTATTTTGGGGCGATCAGAATTGGGTATTATGATTTAATTATTTGAAGTCATCAATCACGGGCAGTGTGAGGAAATTTATTTCAACTTGGTCTCCTATTTAGTCATCTTTAATTATGATTAATTGTGTGATTCAATTCTCATGCTGAATCTGATAGGTTGGGAATTTATTATGATTCAAAGAGATTAGCAGTCACATTGTATCTCCATTCTATGCTAATTAGTCTATTGGGCTTCTTATGACACTCAAAATGAATTAATTAAATCAAAGTAACATCATAATCTCCTTATTGCATAGACTAGCACGCATTAACCGACTAAATATACTGACTTTGCAGACACATTCTATAAAAAAAACTAGTTTCATATTTAAAATAAATAAATATATATATATGATGAAATAACAACTTCGTCATTTGTCTTTGTTTGATCTCGATACAAATCCGGATAATAATCCGGAGTACTCCACGGAGAGGGCAGGGCAGGGTTTTGGGGTTTGATTCCCACTCGGACCACCCCTGCTAAGGAGCGTATGCTCTCACCCTAAGACGGCGCGGATGTAGACCTCCCCCAAACAGCCTTTATGAGGGGCAGCCTGAACGCAGGTCCCATCCTAAACATCATAGTGATCCTAGCCACTCTTCTTTCTCTTCCCCTGCTTCCGTCTGGATCTGTGGGTCTCAGACAGGCTCTTGGGGCGATTGTGTTGGTTTATGGCTGTTGGCGGGCCGACCCTTGATGTTTATTTAGGCAAGAGAGGCCGGTGTTAAGGGGGTTAAAAGAGTCGATAGATGACGACCATGCCAGAGCCTGAACAGCTTAGGGTGTATTAGGTTGAGTTTACTTTTGCATTGTGCAAGTCATTACATGCACTGGAGCATTGGCACTGCTAGTTGGTTCGGGGGGGGGGGTGGGGGGGGGGGGGGGGGGGGGGGATCTTCACCATACCAGCAATACATTTAGAAGTTTAGCGCTACCAAAAATGGCGAGGCGGTGACTTTGAAGCCCATGCAGGTAATCACTTCATACCCAGGGGCAATTACAATTTGGCACGACGATGCAACAGTTCAGGACGTGTTGTGAAAGCTGGGTTTTGTTAAAGGGGTTTGGACTGCTGATTGAGCCCAAAGTGGGGCATTTACTTGTGCAATGGTCTTCTTGAATGATCATCACTCAGCCGTTTGCATATCTCCTGCTGCCACAGACCTTGAAGACCTTGTCTCTGAGGCGTGTTGGAGTGTCATGAGTCGATGACAGATCTGATACGGGGATGGTACCGCTACCCCCTGTTGCTACGGTCCATGCTTTGATGCATGTTGAACACTCTGCCCTGCACAGATCCGTCATTGTGAAATCGCAGAGGAGGGTGTTTTTGTGTGTGTGTGTGTGTGTGTGTGTGTGTGTGTGTGTGTGTGTGTGTGTGTGTGTGTGTGTGTGTGTGTGTGTGTGTGTGTGTGTGTGTGTGTGTGTGTGTGTGTGTGTGTGTTAGAGGGGTAGGTGGGGGGAGGGAGAACTGTGCTGTGCTCATTGCCAACTTTTCCAGACTATGGGCCCTATCTTGCATCCAGTGCAATTTTATTTTCTACACTGGCACATGTATCGTTGCTAGTTTGAAACTGGCGCAGAGCGTTCTTTTCCCTCCACCGCCACGCGTCGGTAAATTAGGGAATGATCTTGCGCCCCAAGGGGCAGGTCGGTGAAAGAGGAGGCGTGTTCTGGCGCAAACGTTCCCTGGTGCTATTTTGCAGTTTCAGAAAACTATTCTGCCACAAACCTGGTTTAAAGGCAGTGGCGCGTTGTTCAGATGCTATTTTAAGGGCGCATGCATAATGTTGCTTGTGCACCTCGCGCACACACTTTGCTTCTCTCGTCATCTACCTAGCCACACATTCTTGGTAAATTATTTGGGAAAGAACCGCTGATACAGCGGTAATAAGTTGTACTTTTAAATCAATGCATCTGCATACACCGTACAGCAAACATATATTTTCTTAACAGACATCGTGTACAAGCCCATAACTGTTAGGATTGATGAGTATTTGATTGTGAGAAAACATTGTTTTACCGCGAGTGAGTGTTAAAAAGAATGAATGAATGCGGGCACTCGTGTGTGTATGTGTAAAATAATTAATGAATGTGGTTGCGCTTGTATGCATCCATCTGTTTAAACACACGCAAACTCAACACGTAACGCATAATACAGTCCATGGCAATGTATATTAACGGGGGACACATCATCGATAACGATAATGCATACAATACTGGTAACAAAAGACGATTGTTAATGTATTGCGTAGCCTATATCATTAAATAGAACCAAAGTTACCGCATATCATAGGCCTATGTGTGTTAAGTATTCTTTGCTGAAATTTATTTGAGGACTCCGTATTTCTGAGGTGTGGTAGAAAATGCGATTCCATGTGTGAATTAGGCCATATTATTTGGCCATAAACTGAGCCATTTGAAGTTTAAAATGCATGTGGTCATGCATCTGTCTCATTGGAGACTGCAAACGCGCTGTCAAAATATCAACTTGTCAGATTCAAATGCTCTCATGGCTCTTAAAGGGAATGGGAGATGGCACTGTCATTGGTTTATTGCACGTTACGCCCAAACCACACCTACGGGTAATTAGGCTACTTCAGACCAACCCTTTTTAGATTTGCATTGGGCGCAAGATTCATTTATCCGCCGGTAAAATAGCAACATCGCCATAGAACCGCCCACAAAGCTACTTGCGTTTGGCGCTTCTCACTTGCATTTCAGACCGTTAAAATAGGGCCCAAAGACTCTCTTGCTGGCTGGCTGTGGAAGTATTCTGCATGCACCTTCTTCTGACCTGAGTTTAACCCCATGAGAAAATGTCTAGCCCTTTTACGCATGCATTGTAAGCCAGACGTTCTCCGGATGATACCTGGAGGGGCTGCATGTTCGAACGCAAATGTCTGTATCATCCCCTACAGAGTTTATTAGGAGTTTAGTCTGCAGAATCGAAGAGCCGGATAATTCACAAGGATCGAGTGGGCGTGTTGCTGGGCGTGTTCATGGAGTTTCTATCATGTGACTGGCGCTATACCGGCTGCCTCATACTTGTTCATAGTTCCTGCTCTTTTGTTGATATTGCGGATGCATCTACTAAACGCAGTGTTGATATCACCGCAAAAAGAGTCAGCATTACTGAGTTTTAATCCTCACCCGGGATCTCCGATGTGCAAATAAAACTGTGACGCTACATACATCTAGCGTGACTTCCTACCTTCTACAGGCTCTACCCAGGCGCCACCCCTCGCCGATAGTATACGGAGTATCTCCAGGGTGTGTGAAAACACGTGACGCGGCGGGAATGTTGCATGTGTGAAAGGGCCACTCCGGATCATCTCCGGACTCGATTCTATCAGTGTTGATTATACAAGTGTGTGTACACCCAAATACTGCCTCGTATCTGCCTCTACTAGTGTTCATTCTCCAACAATTTGGTGCCTGTTTTACATTTGCTTGATTTGACGTGATGAGGTTCAAAGAAGTTTGTTGGATTTCATTCAATAGAATCCCTCAAGAATAACCGATTGAGTCAAAATAGTATTGATTACATCATCTGCTTATGAAAATACTGCAGTCTCTGAATCCCTGAATAGGACAACGACAACTCACTTGGCTCGTATATTGGCCAAGTGAGTCCACACACAAGGAATCAACATCCAAAGAATTCGACTTGGTGTTCTGCCCCGAAACGGACCAAGAAAAGCATACAAGAGCCAATGGATCTGTACATCATCATCCCGAACATCCATTGTATAAAAATGAACATATAATCTGCATCAACTTCCATTAGTGTAAAAATAAAAACACAAAACAGCGATTACACTTGATTCATTGCATGCGCACAAACCCCAGCCGCACAGAAACACACATCTCCCTCTCGACAGACGAAGTCTAACGGTTACACGTAATTGATATGTGTGTGGCATGTGCAATGGCAGCTTTATTATTCTTTTCCATTGTGGCATTCCAAGCACAGCCAGTTTGTTGTGCTTCTGTGCCCTGCCCACCTCCTCATGCTCGGCCCCGCCCACCACCCCAAGCTCTGCCCCGCCCACCTCCCCATGCCCCGCCCACCTCCTCATGCTCGGCCCCGCCCACCTCCCCATGCCTCACCCCCTCTTGCTTACCAGCACTAAGGAATCCCATGGGAAACTTTCAGTTGACACAATAAGGACGAAAAAAACAGAGAGAATACACAACAACTTCTCATTTCAGCCCCATGTGGGATGAGGTGGCCTCGACCTTTCTCATGCATTCTTCACCCAAACAAATCTCAGGAACGTTAATCTCCCCAAGGATCGCGGTGTAATTATTATCAGCTCCCTTTTGTCTCTCGCCAGATCTCAGACTTGTTTCTCTGGTTGTTGCCCAACGTGTGAGTACATCTCGGGGGCAAGGAAGTAAGCACGTCTTTATTGGCATTGAGAAGGGTGTCAGATGAGTCTCCTTAATGCCTGTTTCATGTTCATACAGTCCATACGGTTTGACAACACATATTGTCAAGGCAGAGGGGGGGGAATGCCTCTTTTCAGAAGGCAAATCCATCTCTCCCCTGAGGGCAAACTCTGAGACTGGTGGGAAGTGGCCTTTCTTCTGC
This sequence comes from Gadus macrocephalus, assembly GCF_031168955.1. Lineage (NCBI taxonomy): Eukaryota > Metazoa > Chordata > Actinopteri > Gadiformes > Gadidae > Gadus > Gadus macrocephalus. The sequence continues at coordinate 7,584,824 of NC_082400.1, forward strand.
TGACTTGCATTCAACGTTGGCTCTCGAAATTCCATTAAAATACAATTCAGTGATTTGCCTTAATACCCTCTCTGAACCGTGCGATGGCTTTGTCCCGCCCCGCCTCAAACAGAAACTAGTTTTTCTCGATGGCGGTTGTCCCATCGCTATGGTCTTGTTCCTCCCGGTGTTTTGGGGTCCACAGAACATGGGGAATACATTGTTCATTTACTTTCTTTACCAGCTCAAACTTCCAAAGGTGAATCAACAGTAGAGTGAGAAGTGTGTCGCCCTGTAAGAACTATTGAGTAGGACCTTGGATGGGAGGATAAAGACCTGGTCTGCGTACGTGTGTAGCTTATACTGTACGTAGCAAGGGGATTTTTGCTGCTTTGATCTTTCTGTTGGGAAATGACGCATTTGATTTGAAATGATCCATGCATTGATGCAATGCGGGAAGGTAATAAGCAATATGCTATAGGCTCTCTGTCGCTCGCTCATGCTCTCACTCTGTCTCTCTGTATCTCTGTCTCTCCCTCTCTTTTTGTCTTTCTCTCAATCTCTCTCATCCTCCCCATCTGATACTCTCTCTTTCTCTCTCTCTCATTCTATCGCTCTGTCTCCCACATTCCTCCCATTCTGTCTCTCTCTCTGTTTCTCCCTCTCTTCTTTTATGATTTAGTGTTTAATTACACATTAACATATTCGAGTGAAAGTTGCTTTCATCTTCCTCCAAACAATATCAAGATGAATGTTTCCCTGAAGAGTAAGCGGAACGCAAGTTATAAACTTGGTGTTGTGTTGCTATGATGTGCTGTATTAAACCGCACACACACACATACACACACACACACACACACACACACACATATATACACAAACAGACATTTCCATGCATTTCATCGTTTGTTTGTCTTTTAAATTGCTTTAATTTTCAAGATTTATTTATGCTTTAAAAAAGTAATGGAAAATGTCCAACTATAATTAGCAGTATGAAGATTTGGAATGTGATAGTGTAGATCACAAATACAGCAGTTCATGTTTACAATGGTTAATTACAAACATACACACATACACATACACATACATTCATACATACTGTTCATGCCTACAATGCATACACACAGATACAGTAACATATACACACAGATACACATACCTATACACACATTCTCTCTCTCTCTCTCTCTCTCTCTCTCTCTCTCTCTCTCTCTCTCTCTCTCTCTCTCTCTCTCTCTCTCTCTCTCTCTCTCTCTCTCTCTATTTCTCTCCCTCCCTCTCTCTCTATTTCTCGATCTCTGTCTCACTAACTTTCCCTTCGTCTTTCTCTCACACACAAACACACACACACACACACACACACACACACACACTCCCACTCACCCAGATGTGTGTACAGACCGAGGATGGAGAGACAGCCCTGAAGGACCACTTTGATTCAGCAGCCCCCTGAAACTGACGTCTGTACATGGTCCATCTCTCTGAGGGCTTTTAGGGAGGATAGGATGGGGAGATGAATCGAGCTCTCAGGGTATTCGGGATCAGTCTGTAATGACACCTCCCTAATGTGAGAGGTCGCGAGGTCACCCAGAGAAAGGCTGGCTTTGATCCTCGTGAGCCGAAAACCTCTTCTGAAAGATCCTCATTTTGAAGGTTATTGGGGTGTTATCAGTCCTCCTGGGTATGCAGAATCACGTAAAATAAGATCTGACTTCTATCTATTCCTCTATAATCTTTTTATTTTAAACTTCATTAATCCCGAATTAGATGTTTGTGCGTCGCAACAGCAAAGTGCAGGTCAGCCATTCGAATTAAAAAAGAGATTCAACGCTTAAATATGAATGTGCAATATATATGGTGAAATACATATGATTAGCATGGTTGATGTGTTGATTGTTAGCTTAAGCTACCCCAGCCACAGCTACTGGGCACGGCTCATCAATCATCCGTCAAACAGCTAAAAGCCGGTAGTGGGACGGTGATGCATGGCTCGTCGTAGGATTACAACAGCCTGCACTGCCTCTGGGGCGGGACGCGTTGACTTAGGGGAGGAGGGGGGGGGGGGGCGGATGACTTCCATGCCTGCTCCTTAGAGAGGGGTTGGTGGGGGGTGGGGGTCATGGTGGGGGGTGGGGGTCATGGTGTGGGGTGGTAGTTGGGGGGGGGGTGGGGGGTCGGATGGTGAGTTATCATAGTGAGGGTTCGGGAGGACATGTTTGTGTTCCGGAGCATTCCTTTGTGATGGATAGAGGGCATAAGTAGGACAAGGGAAATGCATCTTTAGTTGTTCCAGTACCTCTGATGCAGATGATCTCTGTAGGAGTGTAATGTCCGAGTGACTGAGTAGAACCTTTTTTTTTTTTTACACACAGTTGCTGTGTGTGTAATGTTGAATGCATCCGTTATTTACTGGCATTACACAATGATCTAGAATTTATTTTAATCATTACAATAATTTTAAGTTTAACCCATATGACCGTTGTGATAACATATACTCATCATTAGTATTGCTTATGAAGTGTGTCTCTCTACAAGCCATTTAACCTCATGTGGTTTACCTTCGATAACGTACATTAAAATACCCCCGAGAAACACATTGAGATTTGTTGAAAAGATGTTTTGCACCATTTCCATAATTCCGTCACGTCCCTCAGCAGTTAGAAATTGTAATGTTTTGCAGGCACTCACTAAAGCTGTGTGTTACTGAAATGGTTGCTCTGGTTACCATCTGTTTCAATGTTAAAGACCATTAAAATACAAAACATGCCTTTCTAGCGAACTGAGTCGAATTCCGAAAATGCTGTGGAATGGTTCCTAATATCTTCTTTTCTTTCTTTTTTTCTTACGTCTGAAAGTTGTTTAACAGACGCTGTTGAGTGACCATGTTCTCATTTATTTTCCAGGTCGCATACACACACACACACACACACACACACACACACACACACACACACACACACACTTACACATACACATACACATACACATACACATACACACACACACACACACACACATTTATTTTGACCTCTCAAACAGTAGGCTAGCTTCTTTAGCACGTCCCTCTAAACATGAACATGGCTGTCACATTAAAACTCCCCAATTGTTTGAAGATATAAAATACAATTAATGGAGCGGGGAACTGCTGGCACGGAGTTGCCCGTCACAAGATATAAAGGCATGAATAACCACATGTGGATAGAGTTCAAAATAAATCAAAGAGCTGTGTTCCACAAGCGTTTTATCGCAGGAAATCAGATAGGCACAGTATTCCCACTTTAGCAGTTTAGAATCGGAATAAGAATCATTTCAAATGCCAAGTGTCATAAATTTAAATGTTATTTTTCCTAGCTTGGTTTTGTATTAACACGGAGACAGATCTCCATAAGGGGAGATTCTTTACACCATTTGGTTTGATTATTCCAAGTTATATTCGACTGTGTTGTATAATGGTGGTATCATCTGTCTCTCATCATGAATGCCAAAAACAATGAACAAAACGATTGTGTTTATGATTCCATTTGACATGTCGGTAAAACGCAATGTCCGCACGTTTGTTCAATTATCCGGTGGTTTCGCAACATGTGCGATATGTGCCTTGTGTCCACAAACAAAAACAACAACAACAAACATAGCCCATTCTGGAAATAAAAGCTGTTTAGTTGCTTCTAGAACCTTCTGGCAGGGTTTTCATCAACTGTGGTTTTGTGAACAGACTGATCTCTTTTCTATCATTGATTGATTTCAATCTATTTCTACTTTTTGATAAAAAGGTTAATCATCATCACCATCGCCTCACGTCGGACTAGAAACTAGCTAATGAGCGGATTCCTGTTGTGTATAGCATTACCGATCAGCCTCAAGACAAACAGCTGCATGGCCCACATGAATGAGACCCCGAGCCGTCCTGTTCACAGGGAGCTGGAGGGCCCCACACTCGTCCCCTTCACTCTTCAATTTGGTTTTGACATAGAAAACGATTATGATCCTGTCAGACTGTGTGCGTAATTGATTTAGTCATACCAGACGTTCCAGCTAGTATAACACATGTTTTGCTATACTCCTTGGTATTGGAAAGGAGTTCAAAAGTCATAAATAAGGCAGGAAGATTTTATCACACTTCACTTTTAATCAGAAACAGACACTGTGTTGTCCGTGGTTGCTATTGTGCGATGTTGCTTCTGATGTGCGATGATGTTCGTTTGCTTTCGCTCCCTGTTGCCTGTCTGTGGTTTATAAAATATATGTTTTGGTCTTTAATGCGGGACTTTACGCGTTACTTAAGTGCATTTTGAGCTCAAGCTCATAACATTGCTCTATAACACAGGGCCCTGGACTGGACTGGTGGCTCAACACCAAGGATCCCAACCAAAGTGTTTTATTTGGGGAGCTTTGTGGCTTCAAGGGGTCAAGTATTATAAACCGTTTAACCTAACTGTTAGTGTAACTAACTATTGCAGATTAAGACAACGTTTTTCCAAGCAGTTGTTGGGTGCCTCTTTCTGAGCAAAATCTGCTGTAAAACCAACCCTATGGTAGAGGGACTGCACGGAGGTGGAGACCTCTTCATTTTCACCCGTATTCTAAACACACCATCATCATCATCATCATCATCATCATCATCATCATCATCATCAGCATCGGCATCATCATCCACGCCTACAGTTCAATGCATCCTTTTCGCAAAAATGTCAAAATCTTTATTAGATTCCGTGGTCACATTTTGTGTCATTTGTTGCCAGCCCAGTTGTGGCCCGGCAGTAATTGGACCTACCTGGCTTGTGTCCATTGAAATGGTTTGAGTTAGCAGAGATGAGATGCATGTGGAACCAAGGACTCTGGTAATACGGCAACCATCACGCAGAGAGAGAGAGAGAGAGAGACTCTTGTGCTTTTGTCACTGCCAAGGGTGTCTGCTTCAAAGACAAATCCACACGCAATCCGCTTTCTCAACTCACAAGAACACAAACAGCTTGGGTGTTGAGAACGACAGGCCATGCAAGACTCTTTAAAGTCTCTCTCATTGTCGTAAGAGAGGGATTGGGTTGTAAGCTTGCTGTTTCATAAGACATTAAACCACTTGGGAGCTCTCTGTCAAAGTATCTAAACATGCAAGCCTGGAAAGATTATTCCAGTTATTCTGATAATAAGCCTTTATGTTATGTAGATGTCGATTTCTAATGGGTGGAGGGTTATGAGCATTATGAAATGAAAGTACTACTAATGTGTCACGCTTAGTAACAGTTACAAAAACAATACAAAAATATGTATTGATTGAACATTTAAACTGAGCTAAAGAATACTTCTTTGTCATAATGCCATCATTCTAAATGGAGGGGGCTTACCTAAAACAAACACTGAATCAACATTCACAAGTTCAAATGGTCATTAGCCAAAAGCCTGCATTAATGAGCCATGTCAGCATGCTGGGAATAGCCTCACTACATAACTGCAGCAGTGGAAGGATTCAGGCACGTGGAGTGTGGCAGAGAACATATTTATAATGAAATGTGTCTGACATACCGAGAGTTTACTTCAGTAACTCAAAATCGCCAAAGATAACTGAAAAATATGATTCACATGATGGGCGATTGTGATTTTAAGAGGAGCTGATGATCGATAACACATTTGACCACCCGACCAATTTTAGGAAATCCAATAATAGTCAGACAGTGTTGGAAGATAAAGGTGCACACCAAGACATACTCTCCATGATTCTTCTTTTTGCTAAAAAAAATCAATTTTTCAAACACGAGTTTATGAGCAAAGGTATTGTTTTTCCCCAGTCTGCAGAGTCAAGGCGCCCAGACAGCGGGGGTGCATGCGGTACTTTTATTCTTTATGTTTCACTGTCAAACACCCTTCTTCTCCGAGAATTGGATTTTGGCAACAGACTCCTCATCCCCTACTATATATACTGCCTGTGCGTCGATATTGAGCTCTGCATCCCTCCTGCCTGACCTGGGTTACGCTGCGTGGGACCATAAGCACTTCCTCAATGCTATTGGAATGAATGTGGACATGTTGCATGTCTTTATTGCACCATGAGAATGTTTTGGCCTCGTGTCCGAATCATAGTTCTTAGTTTACATTACCCTGTGATGGATCCTACGCGGTAGCCAAGTGTGTGTGTGTGTGTGTGTGTGTGTGTGTGTGTGTGTGTGTGTGTGTGTGTGTGTGTGTGTGTCTCATTCGTGTTTGCGTGCCTTTGTACAGTCACATGGCCAACATTGGGATCTAATAGCTTGTTATCAACCAGTCATATCATTTTTAACCCTCTAACATTCAGACGGCTGTTGCTATTGTGTTCTGTATTGCACTCTGCTTACAGAACATGCTTGAGTCACATAGCAGATAAACCCTTAACTTTCTCAGGGAAATATACTCTATAGATATTGTTTTCTATAAACAGGCTCCTTCCTGTCACCCATAAGATACTTTCTTCCTCCCCGTGCTGTTGTTTTGACTTGTCAACAGCCCTTACAGTTTGGCCGGCTGCATGCTCATCAGCGTCTCAGGCGCGGTATCGCTTTACACATTTAAGCCCGCACCAGCCAAACGAGACGACGCGATTCCTGACACTGTCCAGATCTAATAGAGACGTGACAGTGAGCTACGGTCGCTGCATTGGGATAATCGAGTGTAAAAATGAAAAGGGATCTGAGAGGCGACGGCTCGATGACTCGAGGGCAGCAGCCACTCTCGCCGACGCATTTTGAAGCAATTACGTTGACGAGAGTGTGCTGTAACGGGACCCCGGCGGGTATCAGCTCATCTGGCCCCTTGACTTTCATGTCTCTTTTAAAGGACACTGGATGGGGAGTACCGATGATGAATTACTTACTGCGTTTGACTTTTCAACTTTAACAGTAACGGTTATTTTAATGAAATTGTTTTGGACACGACGCGCCGGCCAAACCGCCATGGCAACGCACTTCCAGATTTCCAGCCAGTAGTTAATCTGTCTTGGTATAGCGTATCCGCCATTCATGCACATGATACATTTGACTTTATAGGATAAACTGTGAACATTATGGGAGTGAATCTGTGAAGAAATGTTTGAATTGTCAACTCCAATAAGAGAGGGTCCTGTGAGGGTCAACCCCAGAGTGGTTGTGTCTGCGTGTACATATCTGATACATTTGCCGGTTTGGTATTTATCTGGTTATGATTAATGGAGAGAGGGTGAGGGCACTTGATGGATAAATAATTACTATCACATATGCCCAATCCGAGAGAGAGAGAGAGAGAGAGAGAGAGAGAGAGAGAGAGAGAGAGAGAGAGAGAGAGAGAGAGAGAGAGAGAGAGAGAGAGAGAGAGAGAGAGAGAGAGAGAGAGAGAGAGAGAGAGAGAGAGAGAGAGAGAGAATTAGAGAGAATTAGAGAGAGAGAGAGGAGTAGCGGGAGAGTAGGGGGGATAAAGTAAAGAATGACATGTTATTTAGGAATCTTTTAAGTGTTATCATGATATCACGTAAGCATGGCTGCTGATTCCAAGAAATTGAAGCGATACGATCATGATGACTAATAAGAGGTCGTTAGGGAGCATGTTTAATACTCTGTTACACCATTCTCTGTCCGAGCCGCAGACTCAGCAGACTGTGGTTTATAAATAATCGACTTTGATGGTGTTGTAGGAGCGGCAGCAGCAAGATTTGTAGACAGGACTGAGTCATAGGGAACGGGAAGTCAGGTCCTGCTGGCCACAATGTTGTGAGGCATAACCAACAGGTGTAGTATTGTCCCGTAATGGAGGAGACTGCACTTTCAGTAGTATTGGAGTGGAAATAACCTTTAGTCATTTTAACACTATAAGGCCTTAGCAGGATTTCAATTATCCAAAAAAACTAGGCTACCTAAAGCTAAAGCTTCCTTTAACGCTGGAACATACTGTTAACCAACAGAACCACAGAGGCAGAGGCCTCCAAACATAGCGCTATAAGAAAGTGGGACATCAACTTCACATTCTATTGCCAATATCTAATAGCTGTTATGGCGACCATTGTCATCATAACCATGTGAGCTAACGTAAACATGATATAAATATGATCAACAATAGCCGGTTACGGTCTTAATCATGAGACTGGTTGCAAACTTTGTGCGCTCTTATTTTGACGGGCTGGGACCGTGTGCTTGTTATGGTAACGTACGGACGGGGATGCTGAATAAACAAGCTTCTACTGAGCTGACGGCCTATGTGGTCTCACAGCTGTGCGTCTGTGTGTTTGTGTGTCTGTGTTTGTGTGTGTGTGTGTGTGTGTGTGTGTGTGTGTGTGTGTGTGTGTGTGTGTGTGTGTGTGTGTGTTTACATGGTTGTGTACATGGTTGTGTACAACAGATTGAAGAGAGAGATAGATTATGTTTGTGCATCTTCTACACTACCTGATGCTTAGTTGCTTCCATCTGACCCCTTGGGGCTGGTAAGGATCAGCCTAGTCTGCTTCCACGAGAGAGCCAGCCTATTACAGGCCATTCCAGGCCAAGCCATCCCATTCCAGGCTAGACCATTCCAGGCATTCCCATTCCAGGCTAGAGCATTCCAGGCCAAGCCATCCCATTCCAGCCTAGACCATTCCAGGCCAGATCATTCCAGGCCAGACCATTCCAGGCCAGACCATTCCAGGCCAGACCATTCCAGGCCAGACCATTCCAGGGCAGACCATTCCAGGGCAGGCCAGCATGTCTGATCAGGGGAGTTCTCCTGTTCATGAGGTCATGGTGGCTAGCCGGGGGTCGGCTGAGGTCAGGACAATGGAGTGTCTGGCTTTGGCGGGGGGCCCCTGTAACCCGATAAGCATCGCCTGCAGAACATGCAATAACACTGGAGTGGAGGCAGGAACAGGTGGCATCGGGGCCCTGGATTGTGGGTGACGGCCTCTGGGTCACCGCTTCAGTGTGGGCCTCGCCATGTGATGGTTGCAACGCTGTGTTTTAAGTCAGAAGCCAGTAACGTCACTCTGGAATAAATTATGTTTGTGTGTGTGTGTGTGTGTGTGTGTGTGTGTGTGTGTGTGTGTGTGTGTGTGTGTGTGTGTGTGTGTGTGTGTGTGTGTGTGTGTGTGTGTGTGTGTGTGTGTGTGTGTGTGGCTGTACACAACCACTGTGTGTGTGTGTGTGTGTGTGTGTGTGTGTGTGTGTGTGTGTGTGTGTGTGTGTGTGTGTGTGTGTGTGTATGCGTGTGGGACATTGGAAACTATAATTCATGTAATATTCTTCTAGGGTACCCTGTTCCCTGTGGATCGCGTTTCGGGAAACAACAGAGTCAGATAGAGTTACCGCAGAGATTTGAGCAATGTGAAGGACATTTACATGTGTTTTAAATTTGAATAATACCAGTATGTGGTCCTCTGTGTTCATAAACGTTGTTTTAGTGGTTTCTTAAAACGTACGTAATCGGGGCATTAACAGGTATTTAAAACGTGAATGGATCAAATGAACCTATAAGAAAATTGCCTTCACATTTTTTCTACTGTGATTCAAACTGGTTAGAGAGGGTTTTTTGGGATGAAACTTTTTAAGATGCTGCTTGAAGATTTTGAGGAATAACCTTTGTTGTTATTCTTGATTTTAAGTGCACTCCAACGAGGCCTGGAGGTCACTCTGAGCCTGGACTTAAAACGCGTTTAATTGGCGTTTAGCGCCCATCTACGGCTCAGACCACAGCAAGGCCTTAACCCCTTCATCCCCTCGCCACTTACCCCCTTGGGAAAGGTCACGTTCAGACCCCAAACACTCATTAACTTCACCTTCACCCGTTGTCGTAGCGACGTGTTGTTCCACAGAACACATGTCACACTCAATTACCGAGCAATTTAGATCACATTCGGATCTGAAGGAAGACTCATTTACGTCTCTATAAATGTGAGCGGGGAACGGGACATGTGTTTGCAGAAGAATGCAGTGATACTGCCATCAGGAGCTGGGCTGTTGTGCAATTCTTTAGAAAAATGAGAAATTGTGTTTGTGTGTGTGTGCGTCGTGTTTTCTTTCTGGAAAGATATCCGGTGTCCATGAGATTCTCCAGAACTCAGGGAAGAGCGATTGCTGTTTGTTTTCTGGGTAGTATGACTGACCATGGTTGTTTGTTATCCTGCTCTTGTAGGGCTATAAATGCCCTTTTTGGGGATATGACCGGATACTATCAGGACAACTTTCTCAGGGAAAACGTTCCCTCCGATAAATATTTTTGAAAAAGAAGTTCTGAATGTGTTTTGGAAACTAGAATATTCTTTACGGAATATACAGAACACATTGTTAATGTTTGTCTGGAAAATATCTGTTGTTCTAGATAGAAAGTTTTCACTTTGTTGACATCGTGATACATTGCTTTCTATGAAAGCACACACACCCACACATCCACGCAG
>NC_082400.1:7600165-7602503 GCF_031168955.1 Gadus macrocephalus
ATTCCTTTACACAGCCCCTCGCCTCTCTGTGAAGTCTGAGAACTTCATGCACGCAGGCACCTGCTCGGCCACCTGCGAGGACTTCCACCAGATCAAAATGGCCGTCCTGCAGTTGAAACAAAAGGTACCGTGGTCAACCCGAGATTAACCTTTAGCGGTTTGGTTTGAGGTTACCTTCCTCGTTTAATACACATGAATAGCCTGATAACGTACAGTTAACTCAACACCATCTGCAATGCTTCTTTTCATTTAGATGAATGTTATTAAGAAGCAGGTAGGGGTAAGGGCTTCTTGCTCAGGGGTATGCCATATACAGGTTCAAACCCAGAACCATCCGGTTAGGAGTCAAACCCTCTTGCCACTACTGTCTTCACACCATGATGGCGATACAGTTTCATTATTAGATGTATTTCTCCCTCGGGTAAGGTGACCTGATTCGGTAGCTTGCCTTTGAAGGCAAGATTAGTTCTGCTGAGGTGTGTGAAAACTGCACAATGGGGTCAGCTTGTTTCTCCGCAGGGGGTAATCTGTCAACGGGGGCTCCCCAGCAACACCGAGCCCTGACATATGATATATCACTTCCAGCTGTGGGGTCCAGGAACGGAGGTGTTTTGCGCTCTTCAACCTTTTCTTCCTGTTTTTGAATGGCTTGACGCGATAGACAGAAATAGTTCAGTGTGTCTTCTCTGTCGATGGGACGGTGATGGAGCGATGATGTTGCTTCCATATATCAGCTGTATGAATAGATGGATAAGTAACTGTGGTTTTTATATACGTTGTTGAACTATGGACTTGAATTTTTCCTCGAAGTCTGTACAACCCATAGGATTGTGGTGTGTGTGTGGTGTGTGTGTGTGTGTGTGTGTGTGTGTGTGTGTGTGTGTGTGTGTGTGTGTGTGTGTGTGTGTGTGTGTGTGTGTGTGTGTGTGTGTGCACTCGCAGTTGTGTGTGTGTGTGTGTGTTTGCGTGTGCGCAACACTATAAATTCATGTTGTCATGTGTAGCGCTTTCCAACTTAGTATACCCTTTCAACTATGTTGGAGGTTTGATTTAGGAACGCTTTACCCATGTTCGACCTCTGCATACATGAACAACATAAATGTAGGCTTTATGTCCATCTTTATGGTCTACATCTGTTCGCATACCACAGTGTTAACATTAAAGACAAAAGCAGCATGATTCCTTCGGTTCGGAATTTCTATGCATGTGAAGGACACAACCAAAAATGGGTCCGTCTTGAGATTTATGAACGCTTTTGGTCATATCCTTGGCGGTGCGAACACCGAATTAATGCAATTATGCTGGCCTTAGCCTTTCGCATGTAAATTGTGTGCATCATTTGTCTGGAAGGATGACAGGAGCATCATTCAAGGGGATGTCGTGCGCAGACAGAGTACGCGTTGTCACTGTGTTCCTCCGGTGCCAGACGCCTGTCAGTGAACTCATTAGGATCGACTTATGATTATTAAATCAAATGCATTTATTATTGCTTTAGATGACCCTGATCCCCGGCTACCCCGAGGTGCCGGAGCAGATGACCAATCAGAAGAGGGTGACCTCACCCGCATTCCTACCGGGCCCTCCGGGTTTGCCTGGACCTCCAGGTAACAACGTAAACTGTCGTCGTCGTAATGAAATTAAACTGAACACTATGTCTCTTTTCCATGAACAATTGTAATTTTTAAAGTAAATGAAACACAACACTTTGTCGTCCCAGACAAGCAACGTTTCCTGGCATTCCAGATCTCCTCAGCTCTACACGATCTGTAAGAGCAGTCTCTACAGAGATGTCGGAATTCAACAAGCACTTTTATGGCGCCAATGCATTTTACAACTGACTTGAAGTCTTTCGCAATTAAGCTGCGGTTCAATGTCGACACGGTACAATATAGTCATCGGGATGTGCTGTCCGGTTAAAGACGGCAGAGGTTTCCTACCATCTTGTGACCTGGTAGTTCCTGCTGGAGCGGTCGTGCTAACGTGCATAATCTCAGGGTTCAGTTCGATATGAACAGAGAGCGAGGACATTCAAGTCCATTTTTTCAATAAATATTTACAGATACCCGTTACTGACCTAGCAATCAAGTGGTATTGTTGAACAATTGCGGGCAGCGGTGTATTAAGGAGTGTGTGGAAAAGTACACACACTGCCAGATAGAAACCCCATTGGGCCCTTCTGTCGGTCAGAAACCATCTCAGCGAACACACCATTTATCGTTTTTTGTTTTAAGTAATCAGGGGCCTTAAGGTCTTTATCTGACTGACTCCATCTTGTCACTAGGCCTGTAGACCTGCAGGACAGGTGCTGTTCTCAGCGATCCTGCTAGTGACAGTAGGG